>NW_027112997.1:917315-919736 GCF_000696795.3 Halyomorpha halys | reverse complement strand
TATTCATTTAACTTTCACATGCTTCATGTAAGTCGGGCTTGAAATGTAGTTATAAAGTTATTATACTTTCAAACATGAATAAATTAACTAAAAAAATACGTTTTACTGTTTAAAGTAAATATCCATCATCTATTTTATTATTTAATTAGATGTTTGTCTTAATTTATGACTAAACAGAATTACTTGGTCATTTATAAACAGCAAAATAATCCAAATAGTCAAATAGTTATGAAAATATTCTTCTCAAATATTCTGTTTGTTTGAATCATTAAAAAAAAAAAATTTATTGACAAAAATAAACCTTAAGAAGGGATAACAGGTAGAAAGGATATTAAGAAAATAATGCAAACAATATTCTATCAATTAAAAATTATATGCTTATATGTGTCATTTTTTATTATTAAAATGATTTAATTGTAAAACGTTTATATATATATATATAAAATATTTGTAACTATTATAAATGCACTAATGAGGATAATTATTCGGGATAGATATCTACGCCTACATACAAATAAAAATGAAAAATACACTGCTGATAAAAAATTCTTAGTTACATATATCATTTATTTAACCGTTACTGTATAGCGAACTTTAATTTTAATATTTATGTTTAAAAAATTAATGATGTACGGTCAATATTTTTTACTTTTTTGTGAACGAATGAAGAAGTAATTTACAAACATAGTAATCTCAATGTCATTTTAAATTCAGAAAAAAAAAATAGCTATTCCTTACTGTTCTTTGACAGCCAATATTTTCCCATTATTACACTGTAACCGCACTCATAATGTTTAATTGGAATTGAAATATAATTTCACACGCGTTTTGAACTAATAATTTATTAAATATATGTATTTAATCGTAAGCTGTATTATACAATTAAGTGTAAATAGTGCTGAACCCCATCCGACTGCGTTCTGAGCTGGCTAGAGTCAGTGAAACTAATTATATAACAGCCTTGGATATATTCCCCCACCCCGCAGCTTCCAGCCAATCAGAGGTGCCTAGATTATCTTTTTCTGAGACAATAGGTTAGCTGAAAAACGCTCTCATAATTTTTTTTTTAACTTAAAATACAATGAAAAAGATTTTTTTTTTTTTTACATCAATAATAAAAAAATTATAACATAGTCAAAATGTAAATTTTTCTGAAATGAAAAAAATGGTAGTGTTTTTTTATTGAAAAGTAAAAATACAATCTGTCACAATTAGGTACCATTAATCCTCAAATTAACTTTCAATTACTAATTAATTGTACACACGAATTAAGTAACATATGAATTTAATTGTAATTTTTATATATTTTATGAGATTTATCACTGCAAAACCAAACGAAATAAAATTTAAAAGAAAATAATAAGGTTAATATGAGGGAAGGTTTCGTTTTTCTCGGTCGAAAAATTATTGGATTCTCACCTGCATTCCGGAAACTCAAATATTAGAATTCAAAAGATTATTATCATTCCAATTGGATACGAAATTTAACTGCTTTACGTTTAAGAAATAACACCGCCTTAAAATCATAATGTGTTATGAATAATGCTTGGCCTTAAGAAATATGAATCCATTCGACAATTTAGAAAACCACTACGCAGAATAAGTGGATATGAGTAATAATATCACTAATGATGAGGATCTGGACGTAGGTGGGAAGATAAAGGTACGACCCTGTTGATTTTCATTTCATATTTTGAGACTTTTAGGCTTTGACGGATACCAATGAATGAATCTATGTAAGTAGCTTTAGACTATTGGTGTTGTCAGCTTTGAACCTTTGGATTTGCTTAGTCTTCTCATAACTAAGAGTTTTAGTATTGCGTTATCATCCAATAGTCGTGTTGTCAAAACCAAAAAATAAATAAATTAAACATTAGAAAGTGTCGGATGTACGTATCCTAGAAAACATTGATTGGAAAGGGATGTCACTAGAATAATGTTTTTTTTTTTTTATTATAAAAATCATACTACTGATTTTTTTTCCTGTAAGGTACAGTTCTTAAGCGAAGATGTATATACATGTGTATAACACATCAAAACAATAAAAAAAAAAGTACACATTACAAACCGACAGAACGCGGAGCGTCTAAACCCTATTTTAAAATATTCCATCAAAGACGTTTTTATTTTATTGTTTTATTCTTAGGAATGTAAATAGCCCAGCTTGAGTATATTATTTGTAATGGATTTATATAAATGATCTTTAACTCACTATTTTTGTAAAATTACTACAATTAATTATTTATTTTATGTATTACACAGGCTAACTCTGTTTGTACGAGGTTTGCCGAATAAACAAATTAATAAATTATTAGTATTATAGTTACTGTTTATTTATAGGATATTTCTTGTTATAAGAGCTTTTGATTTTTTTTTTGTTCTTTTATCTTTTTTAATATTATAGTAATAACATGTTTAAGT
>NW_027112997.1:912794-917215 GCF_000696795.3 Halyomorpha halys | reverse complement strand
AAAATTTTTAACCATATACAATTTTTTTAATTTTTTTTTTTTTATAATTTCCCCTTCTTATCGGACACTATCGTATAGTATAGAAAATAATCTTGTCCATAGCTGTTCGTTATACGGAATTTTTATTTTAATCATTTCGACCCTGGTTCGTGGTCGAACGTTCAAACGTTTCCAAAAACAGTTGATAACAAAATAATATAATATTATAACATTCATATAGAATTATTATACAATAAAGTGATGTATAATAATGATATTGACCGGGGATTACTAAGCAATATTGAGCGGTACAAGTTGAGAGGCAGGTAAGCGGGAGTTGTATATGCGAGCAGCCAACCGTTATATTGAGCCTTGCCTGCATGTCGAATGTATTGGCAGCCATATTGCCGAAATGAGATTTACCTATTATCCTCAACCCCTAGCAATTATCCTAAAACCTGTCTTTATAAAATGCTTCAACCCGTTTGAAGGATTTGTCATCCCCTACTTGGATTTGTCATCCCCTTGGTAAACTTTCGTAAAGGAACTTATTTGGGGCTCGGAAAAAAACAAGGGAAATTTACCATCATACCCTCAATTGAGCTCCTAACAGCGAAAAATTACCTTATACTTAAATTTATTAACATATAAGTCCTACAAATCCCATTAAAATTGATTTAAAAAAACAGATTAGAAACGGAAAAAAATTTGATTTTTAATTTTTATAGATCGTTCTGAATCGGTTTTCGATTGAAATATTTTTTCAAAGATATGTTTAAATAGTCCCAATTATCACGTGGAATTTTCTCAAATCTGGTTTTTATTATTTAAAAGAAAAAAAAAAATTTTTTCGGTGGCCATAGTATCAACCTATACTTCTAGAATATTTTAAGAAATAATCCTAATATAGAAAATTAATTAGTATAAGTAAGAAATAATAATTTCACAACATAAAATACGTGATTAAATTTGTAATATTTATTTTATTTTTTTATAGCGTTAAGGATGGCTAACCCAGTTTCTTAGAGCGAGGCAGTTCATTGTTCAAACGAGGCCGCTAGCTTTAAAATAATTTTTGTTTTAACAATTTCTTCATGAAATTTTGAAATATCAGTTAATACATCACTCATTTTACAAACTGGAGTGAATAACAATAAGTACATAAAGTATTTTATTTTTTTCGAATAATGTATTTCATGACGAATAATATTTACACCACTGCTGTTTGATTCGTTTAAATTAAGGCTTAAAGACCCCAAGAATAACCAATAACAACCATTAGCTACTGAACAACAAAAATTCTCAAATCGGTAAAGCCCGACTGAATTTTTCCAACTACGTTTTGGTCTATCATTCAGACTCTTACTCAAGTATTCTAGTCGATTCTAAAGTTCGCAATATTGTTACTTCAATTACATTTTTAGGTTCCGCAAAGCCCTAGTATAACCGTATAAATACTTCTTTGTTCTTTGTAAGAACGAACTTTCTTTGGGTCAAATATTTTCAAAAATAATACTTTCAATATTACTTTTACGAAGAAAAATTACAAGAATTCTCCACCTTTATATATTTTAGCTGATTTTGGAAACTCTATGTGAATTTTACCGAGGTTATTGCTTCTATAGCCGTGAAATAGATTCATAAATTTATGTAAAAATTGAAAAATTAACTTAATGAGAATTCTTGTTCATTATGGTAATGGTAGAGAAAAATGTTTCTGTACATTGGTCTTAGGATTTTAATTTTTATTACGAATCTGGATACCTATAGGTTGTAAAATTAATCGTGAGGGTCGGTTAATCCGGGGTGTATATAGGAAAAAAAGTTTTAATTTAACTCATGTATTAGGTGAAAATTAAAAATCAGTAAAAAAGATAATATGTAGGTTATGTGTATATTAATATAGCTTGAAGTTAATTTTACCAATTTGTTTATAAGAGCAATTTAAAAAAAAAAATCATTAGATCTATGATTTAATTTAAGGATACATTCGATCTTTTAGTTATAATTAGTAGTCCATAATCAGGCATTTATTTATTTAATACCGGCATTTAATCCAAAGAGCCAACTAAGCGAGGTTCTTTTGTCAAACTCTATCGTTTAATTGTGTAAGTCACAATGCACGCAATTGTTAGATTTAGGGATTTAGATTAATTGAATTCAATTAATAGATCGTTATAAATTAATATATTTAGTTATTTAAGCATTGGATTTATGATTTAATTAATTGCTTATTCTATCTATATAGTGGTAAATAACATTATATAATAAATATATATGCTAAAAAATATAAATAACTTCAACACGACTCATCCAACCTACACTAATGTTGGCAGTGGTTTAGTGCTCTATAAGCTGCACCAAAGGGCGCAACCGGATCTAATCAAACAAATATTCTTTATTTGAAACCAATGTTTCGCCTTTGTAACGGCATTAAATCTAAATTTATCAAATCACCTTCACCCTTCGTCGTAAACCTGCCAACTGCCCTAGAGTATACTTTAATAATGTTGCTCTTACCCCCTGTCGAACAGATCCGCTACTTTGGACTATGACTAACTTGGAATCCTCACACAAGACTGAAAAGACAGGAAACAGGATGCCGATTCCAACTATTACAGCACTTACTAGATAAGCAAGCGGTCTAAACTTCCAATTCATTGTAAATGATTGATCTATAATAAGGCCTATCTGGACATACGGAGTTGAGATTTGGGGTTCCACTAAACCTTCGAATTCCTCTCGTATCCAATCCTTACAATCCAAAACCCTTCCTAAGATCCACATAAATAAAATCATAAATGACGTTAATGTTCCACATGTAACCGATCTGGCCCGGACCAGATATCATTCCTTTCATTATAAATTCCCTGACCAACCAAACCACTAGTTTCTAACCTTGCTTCCACTTCCATTTCTGACAAACCTCCGAGGCTACTGAAAAGAAGATGGCCACGAGAACTTCTAATGTAAAAACTTCATTAGGATGCTCTACCAATGTTGTAGAGAAACTACGTCGTTATCACTCCATTATAAACTTATCAAATTTGCTGAATGTATTATTATGTACAGTTGGAAATTTCAATAAAGACATATATAAAAAAAAAATAATAATACTGAATAAGAGAACAAAAATTCAACTTAACGTAGAAATTGATTAAAATGTATGAAACGTATGTATGTATAAACAAATATGATTTGCCTTTTCCTAAAAAAAAAAAAAGTTGACTTACTTTCTTTCAAGCCTTGTTATGTGTTTTATAATTTTCTGTGAATGCAGTATCATTTAATGGAATCAGTAATATTTTTTCTTATTCTTCGGAAATAGGCGAATCGATTGGTGTATAATGGCTGTGAAAAAAAAATGTTTACTTGCTGAGCTATGTAACAAAAACATTTAATTTTGTTAATAACTTTTTTTTTTTTTTTTTTATCAGAGGAACCAGAATAGCCTATAACCTGGAAAAATCTTAACATTTAGCAAAAATCCCATCACAATCGAATGAACGGCAGCGCATGAAATACGAAGAAACAAATATTGATATAGAAATAATAATATAATTTGTTTAAATAAATAATGAATTTGTGGAACGTATGTAATATTTACAAGTTTCAGAGTAAACAAAAGGATGAGCATATGAGGCACTAACGCTAAGGGTGTGAGGTCCGAATGCAAATGGCAATTGAATTGCGACCCCAGTGTCTCCTTGGTATATGATTAATGACAGTCATAAATAATGTAACCTCTTCCTGCACAGGCTGTACCCCCTCCCCTCAAATGGAATTTTAATTCTATTTTGATTAATATTGTTCTTTGCAACAGCTTCCCAAACCCCGTGGTATTGTTTAATCTCGTCAGTAAGATGGAAATGTATATTATACGTTATTGTGTACGGTTTTTTAGCGTTAATCTAATTGCGAGAAAAACGTATAAAAGGAAATTGAAACAAAAATGTATACTCATAACGATTAAAAAAAAAAAAAATTAGCTTTCAGAATTTCTAGAGTCCTAAATAGGGGCGTTAGAATGTATTTTTATAAACATTTTTAGTTTTATTCCAGAATTATCTTTTCTTGAACTTCGAAAAAAAGGAAAACAAAGTTTTATAAAAATAATTTATTCATTGTTATTTACAACTGTATACAATTATATACAACTAGTAAATTTGCTATTAGATATAAAATGACATGATACAAAAATGTGGAGAGTCTACCCATTGATAGAACTCCAATAACGTTACTACAGAAGAAGATCTCAAGGCCATATTCTTTTCAGACGCCTAGCAGGATCATGAGTTTGGGTGGTTGGGAAGTTTATCAAGGAACTAGGAAGGAATAAAATTGGATCCTTTTATTTCTCTCTTTATTTATTCATGAATTTATTTCAGTGAAAATAGATTAATTTATTTTTAAATTTATTCTTCAACTATGTCAGTATTTTT
>NW_027112997.1:908159-912714 GCF_000696795.3 Halyomorpha halys | reverse complement strand
CTATTGCTTTATTATTATTAGAAAATTGTAAAACAAATTGCCGGTTATCTCAAATAGTTCATATCAGAAACAATAATAGATAATTATTTTTCTAAAAATTAAAAAGAAATGTTAGAAAACTATTTGCAGTGTATTTAGTAATTTAATCTGATAACTTAACTGTATGTATTTAATATTCAGGTTTATAGAAATCAAATAGCACAATTACTTTCTTTTCTTTTTTTAGTGAATCAAACATTTTGAAGTTAATACTGATGTGTCAATTACAAACAAGATTAATTTTACAGAATTATTTATAACAATATTTATTAATTAATATTTTTTGAAGACGGAAAATAAATCCTGAGGGCTCTCAAACAGCATTAAATAACAAGCCAGTCTACATATAGCTAATTTAGACATAAATAGCATATCTTACGTTAACAACAAAAAATATTAATAAGGTTTAATAGTTGACCGTAGATTAATAAGTGGAGAAGATGGTTGGTGGTGAACAAATAAACAATAAAACACAAATAAATAAAAAAAAAAAATTATTTGTGCCGACGTTTCGACCTGAGTTTCAGGTTTACATCAGGGAGGTTTCAGCAGAGATTCTGGTTAAACTCAAATTTACCTTCTTTTTTTAATTTGCGTTTAGCCAGAATTTCTGCCGAAAGCTCCCTGATGAAGACCTGAAACTCAGGTCCAAAACGTCGGTACGAATTAAGAATTTGTTTGCTGACATCCCCCCTCCCCTCAACCATCTTCTCCACTTAATAATATTATATATATATATATATATTGATTATACATACTAGCTGCTTTGATATGTTGTTGATACGATATGGCAAGCAATCTGCCAACTAGATATACTTTATTGCTTATTTTTCCATCTTGATAGTATTACAAGTTATAGTTTAAAAAAGAATCTATAGATTACATCGTACTGATGTTAAGGAGGTCAAAGCTGAACGAAGGAGTATAACGTAATTTTATAGCTTGAGATAATTTCATCTCGGGTTTTACGGTGGTTGTCTTCTTAGGTTATTTATACGAGGGCAGTTCAAAGTGTCGTCTCTTCCAGAGGCCGATGTAACATCATCATTTTAATTTTTTACGGTTTGTGTTTTCTTTGTCGGAGAAATATTTATTACCATTGCCCGAGAAAGGGGAGGGGAGAGGTGTCGTTTTTAGTTTCAATAATAAATATCTTCGAAGGGTTTCCTAAATTTTATAGACACAATGAGGCAGAAGATCGAAATGCCTGACTAAATTTAGTCTACTTTTAAATTCGGATCCTATTTATAATTGGAAAGTAATATAAATTTAATTAAATGTTTTCTGTGTACATGAGTATGTATATATGTTATATACACTATTTTTTTTTATTTAGTAAAATATTGAATTAAACAAAAACTCTACTCTGGCTGATTAGAATAATACATACAGGTAATAAATAACAAATAAAAAGAAATTACACTGAATTAAAAATATTAATGTTTAAATATCGCTTTGCGATGTTTTTAACTTCCACGTAACACTCAGTATATATATATTTATTTATTTCGTAATATTCTTCTATCATATACAATACCCTTCCAATTATTTCTTTTGTCACTTATATATTTCTCTATTGATAAACATATTATTGTAAGTTTCATTATATCTAACATATTTTTCCTTTATATAATTTTTACAAGGAAAACTAATTTTCGAATATTTTTTAATTTTTATTCATTTTTCTAATAATTTGAAGATGTTAATGATCGCATGATTTTTTTTTTTTTATTATATCAATTCTATACACTCATTATACAAGTAAAGAAGTTTTTATATTATTATATATAATTGTTTTTCCCGTCAAAGTATATACACACGCATATAGAATATATATCAATTATAATTCTTGGAAAAAACTGTCATATGATTTGTCTAAACTGAATAAATAAATCTATGAAAAAAAAAATGGAAAAAATAAGAGAGAATCTTTTACAACATTACAGAAAAATGTAATAATAATAAGACTATTTTTTACTTTTTGTCAATGAAAAATCAAAATTTCCTAAAAAGGTCGTTTACTTATTTCTTAAATAGATAAAAATATTATTACTCTTAGCCAATAGTATTTACCAATGTGAATAATAAAGAGGTTACCGTTCTTGGAGAATCGCTATAACTTTAACTGTATGATTGTTACAGTCATGATTGTACTGTTGCATTGCACCTCTGGCGTGATAGTTAACTGCTTCACGTGTACCGTTAACTATCACATGTATACGCCTTGACCAGTTAACTATCGTACACTTTCCGTTATTGCAGCAAACGTGGCAGAGACTATGATTGTGAAATTATTTGATAGTTAATGTCGTGAAAGTAATATCGTATAGGGTATGGTGTGAACGTGAATAGTACAAGTAATGTCAGTGGACTAACAGTTGCATTGACTGTCACAGATATACGGCCTTACTGTCGCAACATTTCAACCTTACCAAATGTAATAACGATCGGCGGAAAAACATTTTTCTTATGTATTTGCCCCAAAACTTAAAATTGCAGCGAGTTTCGACATGTTTCGCCTTGTCAGCTCCTACGTGACCTACGACCGCAGCGACGAAGTACTGTTTTCATGTGAGAGGTAACTTACGACCGATAAGGGCTGATGTAGTGTGATTAGTGAAAGTCGTGTGATGCGGCGCACCGCACCAGTTTTTTTTATAAATAAAGTTCAACGAAACAATATAAACGTATGAATAAAAATTTAAAATTGATTTAGTCAATTAGAAGATAAAGTTTGAACAAAATATGTCGTCTTATTTGTAGTATTTGATTTGAAACTCTATTTTTCAACAGTTTGGAAGTGTTGAAATGATGAACGTTTAACGAAAAATGAATATTTTAAATTTAATGTAAACAAACTTATACTCAAGAGTGCAGAGTGACAACTCAAGATAAAGGAAACGCTGAGTTGGTTTTGGGATAAGGAATCCGATGGCAGTTATCGGCTTGCACTGGAGATCGCTGGAGTGTCATATAATATAAACATATATATATGATGATATAGAAACCGATAGTGGTTATTTGACCTATTCTATACATAAAAAAAAATATTCCGTAAAGATTTTCATGTGAGTAAATGTTTATATATAAACTTGTCGGGTAGGATATTCAATTAATGTTTTCGTTATAAGTAGGATCGTTATATGAAGGTTGAAAAATTGAGATTCAAACAATTATTGATCTATATATAACACATTGTATGACATTCACCAAATCCTTATTAAAATATGTAAATAGCATGCACAAAGTCTGATTTTGCAAAACTATGAAAGTAATGGTGCTTAGTTTATATTGTAAAGAACTGTACATAAACTACACATAACAATATTTACATAAAAGTAAGTAATATAATCTGTTACTTCAACGCTTAATGTATACCGTTTCTTTTGGTTAGCCATACAAATCATATTACGTTAGATCGGACGAAACGGATTAAACACAACTAAGAATGAGCGGGAGATAGGTAGGCGAAGGGGTCGCGAAGTTTTATCTCTACACGCGTCAATTCGTAAACAATACAATCGAAACCATTTTCGGTATATAGAGGTTACTATTGCAAAAATTCTTTATTCCAAAGTAAATATTTCTTCCTGAATGGATTTTAAAATCGTTAAATGGAGGATGATTATATGCTCTATTCATTTTTTTGAAAGCTTTATTTTTCATTAAATCATAAGGTTACTTTAAAAAAAAAAATCTTCATGCAAAGGAATTGTACATATTGATGCTCTACTGTTATAATTACGAATTATTACCTTCAGATAAAAAAAAAGAAGTAATAAATCGAATTTTCGACAGCACATCAGAGTTGAAAGAACCAAAAAAATAATTGAGTGGCATATCAGTTCATTTATACAATTCCTCTCTAAACTAAAAATTAAATTAAATATGCACCCCTGCAACCCATGAAGGATCAGAGGTACAATACTTTGTAAGGAAGTTCTATTACTAGACCAACGGTTGAGCAAGGAGGTGATTTGTTCGGAATCACGCTAGACTGCCAGATTTTTAACAAATTAAAGTTACCCACTTCATGAGACTGGGTGGACCCCGGAGGGCTCCTAAAGTCATGACTCACGGCTACAGCGAAATATAAAATAATTGTTACAGCCAGATTCGAACCCGAGTCCTTGGAGTTAGTAGCACTTCAATAGCTATCAATAATCGCAATTTACATGAAAACACTATCCTCCCATCCACGTCTCGGTCTATCCCTGATATCTCTCTGTCCCTCAAAATCAAACTTTATTATTAAATAAACCAGGAGGAAAAACCCGAGAATCGAGAATCTTGCTTCACCCCAAATCTTACGAAGATTGATTTTGTATCGACATCCCCGGGATGAGAGTGTATATTATAAACAAAAATGGTTATTTGATGAAAGGAATATGGTCCGGGTGCGATCAAAAAAACTCAAATAGTAGAATTATACTATTTTATTGAGCCAACGTTTCGCTCCACGTTGCAGAGCTTCGCCAGGGCTAAAAAAGATACAAACACATAGTTACAAAAGGAA
>NW_027112997.1:899686-907224 GCF_000696795.3 Halyomorpha halys | reverse complement strand
TGAGATGAGACGTTTGGTGTGGTTGGGGACAGTGGCAAGAATGGAAATAAAAAAAAAAATGGTTATTATGAATTTTATATTGAATTTAATTTTGTAGGCGTGAAAAGAATTATCATTAAAGCTTATTACGCTGAACCCGGGGGAATTTCGGTGATCGCAATCTAAAAAGAAAAAGAAGTTGATTTCGATGCTAAAAAAAAAAATTAACCTCAGTGGTAAACCCAACCCTGCCCTGTATCCTTTAATAATGTTCAGTTCATTCGCTGTCCAGGAATTCATCTTGACAAGCGAAACGTATGGAGTATTTTAGATGGTATGACACACTTTCTAAAACGACAGGAAACAGTTTTTCGATTTGAGCATTCGCTATACCAACGCTCTAAATTCCATATTTACTACGAAATAGAAAATCATATCATATCTCCAAAACGTAAAATCCTCCGTTAACCGTTAAATCTTGAATGCTTATAAAATTCAAATGAGATATTATTTCATTTACGGTGAAAGTGCATTATAAAGAGTGTAGGTATATATCACATACAGGCATCATTGAGATAGACCGTAAAATAGAAACAGATTAGGGAATCTTGAAAATAACAAATTACCAACCACATTTTTACCAATATCAAACTATAAAATTTAGGAGACAAACGTTATAACACATTGAAATTATAACTAAAACATTACAACATTGTTATCCTGGAATAATTATCTTTATTTTACCATCACAGACCTTCATTTTACAAAAAAAAAGTTCCTATCTGGAGTCTTATTGGATTCGATTAAAATTAATTTTACTTCTTAATTAATTATACTATAATTTATTAACTGATTTTGATGTTTATAAGTATTTCTTATTAAATTTATAAAAAAATAATTTAAATTACCATTTTAAGTGACAAGGCTCCATACGAACATACGCGTATAATTAATTACCGTGAGAGTGTTCAGTTAAATAAAAAAAAAATTAATAATTTAATGTGTATGATTAGCTTACACTGTAAATTTCTTCTGTAATAAAAATAATCTATGGAAGATTGTATTAGTGCTCGAGGGCAGTAGCTTCTTAGAGGGTGGTTAATAATTAAGGGGCAAGAATATTTTTTTAAAAACAAGTTTTTAAATTCAATTGCCCTTTAGCTGAAATTAATAAAGCTTAATCATGTTCCCACGACCATAAATAAAATAAAATTTTTAAAAGCCAAAAAAGAGTGCAAATTTCCATATTCAAGTAAATTTGGACTTTTCATTTTGAATAACACATTTTTTTTGTGAAATCGAATAAATTCACATGTATAAGGCGTGGATATGCAAGAAGGAATAAATCCGAATTTGAAAATTTTTCATCCCATTATGATAATCTTAAAACCCAATTTACACTCAATTTTTACAGGCTGCCCAGGTCAAATTTTCAAAACAGTTTCAGTCAAAATTACCCTATTTTGTCACTATTGCATTAATATTAAACTTTTAATTATAATTAATTTACCTCTATTACACCTTGCTATCATAACAATATTTTTCATTGTTGTTATGATAACAAGGTGTAATAGACTTAACTTGATCACGATTAAAAGTTACATATTAATCAAATAGTGACAAAATGGGGAAATTTTGACTGAAAGAATCATTATGTGAGTTTTAAGATTTTTCTTGAGGATGACAGAATTGGCCGAAACGTTGGACTTTTGAGAAAATAAAGAATGTTTGTGGACTTTAATTTGGACAAAATTAATTTTATTTAAAGTAAAATATTTTTTGGGTAAAATACGGGGAATATACAATAAATAATTTGAATAACCCTGTAACACCATTTCTACTGAGAACAAACAATAAAGTATTCCTGCTTTATCGGCAAAGTTTACATTTTTGAATGAGATTGCGCATTCAGAGCTATGATGCAAAATGTTTAAATTGAACTTTTGCTCTTCCATCCCTCGTATGATATATGAGAATTTTTCTCGTCTTAGCTATTTGCTGACGCGCGATCGACAAGGGCAGTAGGATGAGTTTTTATTGCTGGGTAGGGGGGTAGGTTTGCAGGGGGTAGCTTTGCAGGAGGTTGCCCATAAACTATCCCCCTTAATGAGGGAGTGGGTCCACCATTCCACAAAGGATAGCCTTTGATGGTCGATTGCTGATTACAGAATACACGGCCGTTATATTACCGTCTTTCATTACAATCAGGTCCATTCAGCGGACCAATGGCAGAGCTCGCTTTTATGCTGGCGGTCCATTGGACCAATAGGCTAGTTGTTCTATTGGCCCACAATGGCCATCCTCCGAGTAATGAGCTCTCTGGCTGAATGCTTCGCCATTACTTCTACCCCTAGTCTGCGTATCCCCAACCCTGATTTTCCCCAGTTTAATGTACTCTAATTGTTCACTATTAGTTTTTTTGTTTGATAACGTCAATAATGAATATTGGATAATGAGCTAAGATCAAAATCGGCAGCCGGGAATCTAGAAGTAATGACCAGTTTTCAAAGTTTTCTAGACTAAGAAGTCTAGATTCACAACTATATATGAAATGTTAATAAAGTTTTCATTATTCTGAAAAACTAGTTTACAGTGAGTTATGAAGAAGGAATTAGCAATCTTGAAACTTTATAATATAGCAAATGATAACTAAATTGTCTAATGGAAGAAGCCTACATTGCTTTAGAAAACTTTATTTTTATTGGAATATGTTTTTGACCTAAAAGATAGGTCTGATTTGGACAGGGGCTTACTGTTTTGAAAACGTGGGGTGGGTGAGCGGTCAGCATTGGAACAGTAATAAATGCAGCAAACTGAACATAAAATATAGAAGTTATAAAATAAAAAAAAAAAAAATAAAAAATATATAATTATTGTATCTTGTATTGCTTGGCCGTGTTGAAGGTCAACTATTGAATAAGGTATATACATGACATGTGACAATATAATTGCTGCAATGTACCCCGCATATGGTTAATAAATTGACGACACGTTTAATAATGGCCGTCTAATCCTAACCGCACATATTGATTTCTAGTTCTTCGGAAAACATATTTTATTTATACAAAAATCTATATCTTGGGTACCATCAGACGTACATATGTTTGCTAGCACTTAAATTAAGGCTAGCTCAATGTAAAATTAAGTAATTAGTGACTCCTAGTACCTAGTGACTACCCGTAGGAGTAGTAGTTTTCATGATATTTGCTAAAATAAATTAATCTCGTTCCAACAAAATTTCATATGAAAACATCATAAAAAATATTACCTCTATGATGATAAACTATTAAAGTAGATTAAATTAGCTTTAATTTGAGTGCCAACAGACATATGTACGTCTAGTGGTTTCTGAGATATAGTTTTTTATAAATCAAAATTTTTTTCCAAAGAACTAGAAATCAATATCTTGTCAATTCATTTTTGCAAAAATCATGAAAAGTAATGCTATTACGAAGATAAACGCCATAAACTACTTTATAGCACATTAAACTAGCTTTGATTAGAGTGCTAATGACAGCTGTATGACTAATGGTTCCTGAGACTGATTTTTCAGTACATTTTTTATGAAATTTTGCTTTTTAAAAAAACTGTATCTCCCGCATTATGACTTATTGAACGTTAAGAGCTCAACTGGGGCTCATATTTTAGCAAATTTGCTTATCTTCAAATGCTGTTCTGCTAGGTTTTTAGAGCTGTAGGCGATGTTAAGTAAAGTAAAAATATGGAGCTTCCAATGAAAAATTAATTTTTTTTTTTTCATTTTTGCAACAGCTGTTATTTTTTATTCCTCATAACTACATTTGGAAAACTTATAAATTTTTACTAGTACCTGTACATAGCTTTCAATAATGTAAAAACAAATTCGGAGTGAAATAACTTACTTTTTTTCAGGTCTTGTTTTAGAATCTTTCGAAATTATCTTAACGGTAATTCTTGCCTCTTTTATTTTTCTCCCATTAATTTATTTATTTTATTATAACAGATTGAATGATGAAACTTCGCATAATGTTACAATAAAGCAATTAAAATATATGTTATATCAAATATTTTATTATTTGAATTTTTTTTTACTCTATTTATTTGATGGAATATTCTCATATTTCTAAATTCAGAATCATATCACTGCAGCATTTATTAAATGATTTAACAATATTTTCCATTTATTTTAATTTTAAACACTTAAGCTCAAGCTTATTGTTCACCAAATCCAGAAAAGAGCAGACGGCAGGAGTAGAAGTGATAGGAAAAAAATAACAGTTGTGGTTCGACGGGGGTAATACTGAGAGAATGTAGGGGTGGGAGGGGAGAATTAGGGGGTGGATTGTCTCGGACAAGTCGACGGATGAGACAAGGGGGGTGATTAGTGCACAATGTAGCCCCAAGGCGCCCAATTAGACATTCACAATCCACACATCCATTCCTCCATGTATCAAAATTTGATTTGACCGTCGGTTCATTGCATTAGGAGGCAGTTTTCAAACTACCATACCCTCCAAACTAAACCTCGTTCATCAGATGTTCCTCAGTCAGTCGGACGGAATTTTTTCCGGCTCCCTTCATCAACTTGGAACTGTTTGGCATGTCCAAGTTCTGATATCATGCTGGGATTTTAGTGTCAGGTATAGGAAAATAAAATAAGCTTTTTTCATTTTAAAATTAATAAGATTTTGGTATTTTCCATTTCTTAAACAAAAATTATTATTGACATTTACGACTCTAATTACATAAAAATATATTTAGTAAATTTGATGTTAGATTATAATGGTATAATGTTTATTTAGAATAAACAGCTCATTTCAAATACCTGATTGACAAAGGGATTTCTGTTTTCTTTGTCAAGTAGAAATGAATTTTTATGGCTCAAGGTAACTTTTTTCACATCTTATTATATTGTAAATAAAGAGTAATCGTAAGAGTTGATACGAAAAAAGAAGGAGCGGGATAAAGATAGGAACGAGATAAAAAAAAAAAAGAAGGCTCTTATTTTATTTGTTTTTCTCTTTTCTATTACTATTTTATCATATTTAGTACATATTAAAAGAGTATATTACTTAAAATGGATTTAGTGAATGAAATAAATTTAGAGTATATTACCTTTATCCCACCTTACACGGTGAATATTATTGAATGTGGTATACATAGGACATGTTTCAATATTATTGCTACAATATACCCCTCAGAGGGCCAATATATTGATGAAATTCCATATTGACCTTGTATGGGCCCCTTTACTGCGAGTTTCATTCTAACCGTTTCCATTTTTATTTTAAACTTTTAATTGTTATTCTTCGGGAATCGGGTGGACAGTAGATGGTTTAAATGAAATTCCATAAGGAAGAGGAACGGATTAGAAAAGATCTGCCGAAGGCAATGAACTAGTGTTACGTTAATGTACTAAATATTTGAATTGAAGGAGATCGGAGATGGAATATGGACGGCGGGGTTGGATAACTTGCTTGAGGAAGGCTACAAGGAAATATTAATGGCGTGATGAGGGGTAAAGCCACTTAAACATTTCATAAAATCGGGTAAGTAATTAATCAACCATTTTAATTTTACTTCGAGATCCCTCCATTTCAAAAAAGGAAGTAGTTAGGTGACGAAGGTGATTTATTAGACCCTCATTAAAATAAAAAGAGAGATATAAAATAATGATAGAATATTATGTAATACCTATTATTAAATTTCCATCATTAAAGATAATTATTTTTTTCTATCCCGAAACGCTATAATATAATATATAAATAAATAAATTATTTAACGAGATATATTTACATTGCTTTAGAAAAAAATATTTTATCTGAAATGAGAATAAAAAAAAAAGTCGAAAAATACAAATAATTACATTTTTCACACAAAACTGAAATAAAAAGATGGGTTTTGGCCTGATTCAGATAGATCTTTGGATAAGTGAAAACTTATGGATCAAAAAACTGACAATGCAACTTGATATAGATGATTGAGACGGTAGATTCGCAAAGAGTGCATAGAATCGCAGGCCGTTTCCAAGTCAATCTCTGACCATTATTCATTATTCAATGACGCCTTTCAACCAAGACCCGTGGATCCGATTACCTACCATGTTTATAAGCCTCCTGTTTTGCAGACTTTCCCTCCCCGTGACGTGACAAATATCGCTGACGACTGAGCCGGGATTAAAGGGCCCAGATAAGACAGAGATGGAGTCATTAAGGAGGCGGGACAAACATCAATTCTATTTCGCCTTCTCATTTCAGCGAGCACGACCCTCTAAATTACATACATTGCCAAAGCAACCTGGTGCCCACCCCGAGCAAATTGTTGCCACTGTCATTACTAGAGCCTATTCAAAGATCTCTTCGTTAAGGGCAGAAGGGATAGTTGTCACTGTCGATCTGCCTCTCTTTTACTGGGCATTAATGAAAAAGAGCTATCCGGTATGTTTGTACAGATATCTGTACAATGTATCTAATACAATTTTGAAGAAATGAGTGAAATCGTAAAGGAAAAGTCAAACAAGAATAGAAAAATTATCATATATATCAGGGGTGGCCATTGTTGGTAGTAAAGGAATCTGTCATAGTAAATAGTAAATCTGTCTTTATCTGAAGCTTATTTGAATTAATTAATATTGTTAATAATTATGCTTGTTGTTTTAATTCCCTTGGACGTGAGTTTTTTGGTCCTTTAAATTATTATTGTTGTTTTTATGTAGATACAAGAAAAAGTAGATGAGCCGTATATCTATATTTCAGTACGAGGTGTACTCAGCGAGCTATTGATAGATTAGCAAAAAGTAAGTCATATTATTCTTTTATGATAAATTTTCCTGGCCCCCCAAAAAAACAAAAAAAAACGCGTAACTGAGATTTTGAAATCAAATTATCAGCCTTAAAGTGCATTTTTATAGCAACTTTTTCATATTTACGAACAAATAGTACAACCACATATACATTGAAGTTGATAAAAAAAATTAAATTATATATTAAGTTAGTAAAAATCTATCTTGAACAAGGGTCGGAAAATCGAATGTGTTTATTATATGTTATATCTTTTTAACATTGTAAAAGAAGGAAATATTTCTTCATTTAACATGATTTTTTCTATTTAACATGTTAAACTAAAGATCATGAATACCCCTATAGTATGTTAGATTAACTAAGTATTTATTTTATTTTTACTCAAATTTAATTTCCTGTATGTTGCTTATAAATTATTTTATTATTTAATCGATTATATTTCTGTTCATACATATCCTATATGTAATTAATATCCTATAATTATTTTTACTTCTATTTATTTTATTTAATTTTGTATACATGGTATGAATGAAAAAAGGCAGTTATTTCACCCCAATTTTTGATTACTTTTATGAAAATTATTTATAATTACTAGTCAAATCTGAGGAGTCTGTCAAGTATAGTTAGGGGAAATAAAAAATGGCGGCTGTTTCAAAACCTTAATTTTTCATTTGGAGCTCTTTTTTTTTTTTTAATATTTTTTATTTATTGATAGATATTACAATCTGCCACACAGTTGTGGGCAATAGGTAATAGTGATGAATGATCTCATACATACTA
>NW_027112997.1:849865-899636 GCF_000696795.3 Halyomorpha halys | reverse complement strand
AGATATTACAATCTGCCACACAGTTGTGGGCAATAGGTAATAGTGATGAATGATCTCATACATACTAAAATAAAAAAAAAATAAAATAAATAAAAAAAAAACTCTTTTAAAATATATACAAACAAAAGAATAAACAAAATGAACATAATCAATCTGTATCAAGAATAAATAAATAAAATAACATAATGATAAAATAATATAATCTCTAGTCACATTTACACTCTAATATACAATATTTACACAATCGACTTGAGGATCCCTGAGCCCACTCTATATCTTAAAAATTATCAACAACACTAGAAAATCTAAAAGAACATTACTTAAAAGAGAGTAAATTTGAGCCCTAATCTAGATTTCTCAAAATAAATTAACAAACTACTAATCTTTCATTAGATTTTTAAGAAATGCTGCTTATTAAAAAGCCAAATATCGAAAACATATTGGACGTAAATAGCTCTATTATGGCCAACAGTTTAGCAAATTTACTCTACTTATAATGATGTTGGATTTTCTAGATCCTGGATTTATGAGATTTTCTATTGTCGGTAGTTTTAAAGATATAGAGCTCCGAATGAAAAATTAATCATTTTTAACGTTTTTAAAAAGCCTCCACTTTTTATTCCCCCTACGTATACTTTGCAGACTCATCAATTTTGACTAGTAATTATACGCAGTTTTCATTAAAGTAATCAAAAATTGGAGTGAGGTAACTGTCTTTTTTTCTTCCCGGCTCTTGTTCTATATAGTTTGTCACTTCCGGGAACAATACTTGATAAAAGAAAGTATAATACAAGCATGTTAACCCATAAACAGAAAAATAAGTTCATAATTCAACCTGTTCCACACTAAGTAAAATAAGATTTCTGCAATCGGGGTACCTGGAGTAAGACACGAATAGGTGCCGATATAAACAGTTTTTTTTTTTTTTTTTTTTTTTTTTTTCTTACCCTCCTAAAATTTAAATTTGTGTTATAAACAGTAATGTGAACGAGCAAAATCGAATTTTCTTTTTTGATGGAAATATATAAAAAATTGGGGTGAAATAACATCTTTTTTTTCTCCTCTTTGGCTCTGGTACTATGAAAAAACCCTTGGGATTTTCACCTTCTTTTTCTAGGGGTGTATTTTTTCCTATTGGTATCTATTTCTACAACCTTACAAGCCCATTCTCCGCGATTCTTATACTTAACAATCATTTTATCAAAATGAGTAATTATACAAAAGAATAGCAAAGGCGAGCTATTACTGATAAATCCAAGTACCTTTGTAATTTACAAAATGGGAAAAATAACAGACTAAATGTAAAAGGGCTACAGTGTTCCCCTTTGTATTATTTATTATTTTTATAAGAGATTATAAATTGAAAAGTTTACAATAAAGGCAACAAGGGCAGGAAAGGGTTGAATGTGGGCAATGCGGATGAAGGGAAATGAATATACGGTGCCTATTGTTGGCGAGTCTTGTTAACTAAAGAGCCCGACCTGCTTTACATTCTCTCTTTCTCTTAAAGATTTCATTCAACTCAAAAGGAACTTACTTTGGTGGAAAAATGTTACAAAGAGGAGCCTGTATTAAGTCCTTTCTATACTTGATTGTTTTCATTAGGGTGGAAAGGCTTAGCGAGCAAAGTAGTATTAAACTTTTTTATGTTCAGTAGAAAAATGTATTAATTTTTTTTTTCTTTATGGAATATAAAATAAAAAAATAAATTGTTAAATTATTAACTCGTAATTTTTGTGGTAAAACAAAATCTAGGCAGCTGATAATACCTAATATTTGTAATCAATATTTTTTTTTGTTGTTAAAATTGAGTTTTTTTATTCAAATTTCATATTGATGCTCTTTATGATTAATTTTTTTTTTAATAATTTGCCAAAAAAAAAATTAATTAGAAGTGATTCGCATGAGGTTCTCACTCGTTCCTGGGAAAATGCCACTCAATATTGGTGAATATAGAAACATATAAAAATTGACATTTTCACATGAATGATATTTTATTATGGCAATTAAATAAGAACTTTTGAAAGTTTCAGTAACGAATAAAAATGGATTGAAATTAAAAAAAATCGATAAAATTTTCAGAAACGTTAAAAAAAATTAAATAAGTAAAAATGTACTTTATTATTATTTTCTTTTACAAGAAGAAACATACCTTTTTTATTACTCCTTTGTCATAAAAATAATAAATAACAACATTTTAACATCAAATTGAATAAAAGTAGAGTTTTGAATTGTATTTTTTTAGGCAAGCAGTGAAGCAGGAAAAACTGAATTGAGTCAGAATTAAATATGAATATTTCTTTTAATGAATTAATAAATAAGTGAAGGTAAGAAAAAAATTTTGGCAGAATCTAAAAAAAAAATTATATTAAATAGTTAACAATGTTAGTAAATAATAAAATATATTGTAAATTGCTTGTAATTAATGTTTGAATTGTTTATTAAAATTCGATGTATAATTTTTTATAATGAGAGTAATAAGAAGTAATAAAATAGAGCAACAGTATTAAAAAAATAAATAAAGTACTTACAAAACCTTTTTTGAACTATTAAGTGTAAGCTTATAACTTATGATTAATAATTGTAAATAAATGAAAATGAGTTAGAACAGGAGTTGTGAATCTGCGACGCATTTTTTTTTTTTTTAAATAAATTTACTTCTTAAACTTCATAAATAAATTAGTTTATGACCAATTCTTGGAAATCCTCAGCTTCCTGAAAAGAATATGGCCCTTTTGATGAGTGATCTCACAGAGTGCAATTTAGCCATTTTTTTAAGTTTCAATTTTTTTTTTGCACCTAATTCGATAATGCTATTAATAAAAGGAAATCGTTTATTAATTTAAGATTATGGAAGGAAAATATAGCCATTGGCTCAGTTATAAAAGAACCATTGTCAGAGGAAACAGATGCTTGTAGTCCATTATGTTCTTAGGCTGTAACAACTGTTCTTTGTTTCACCAACAGGATACTGAGAGATAATCTCTAGGTCTGTTTTGTTTCAGTGGATGACGAGTTGTGGGAAGGGGCAACTGTCTTACGGCTCAGTAACAGAATATTAGTTCTACGGGTTAAGATAAGCCCGTATCAACGCTTTTCTGATTTATAAACAGTCCTGCAACATCCCCTCACTCTCGAAATACGGGGACTGTGTAGTCAGCACTGTGCTTCGACTCCTGATATATATATTTTTATTGATTGTATGGCTCTAGGAAGTATATAAAAAATTAAGTTTCTCACTCTGATAAAGCCTACTAACTTTCTTTATTTGAAATCTCAGAGCTGGGGAAAAGATACTTAAAAATAAATCTTTAACTAAATTATTATGATTGAATGAACCATAACTAAAAATTTTAATCATGGTTTTATTTATGACTAATTATCGCCCTATTATGATATCAATGTATATAGAAAAAAATAAATAAACGAAGTAAAAAAAAAAAATTATTTCATTAACAATAACCGATATAAGATATTTCACTATCTTCACCCACTGTCAAAACTTTTATTCGACTATGAAATATAATGACTAATCGTCTATTGCCGTGTTATAATAATAAAATATAAAACCTAGTTATATTTGCGCCATGTTAGCAATTCTTACTGCATAAATGTAGAGCATAATATTGTATTGGTTTTTTAATAAAAACTAGTACGGGCCAGAAGCCGCGAGCGAATCCATAAATTGTCTTGATTTGTATTAAATTTGATTTAACGCCCTAATTTTTTAGAGTTGTGGCTAATGACAGGAAAGCTTCTGTTTTACGTAAAATCAAAACCACGGTTAACAATAAACAAAAAATAAATAAAAAACCTTACGAAAATTATTCAGGTTTAAATGGGAATTTAATTCAAACAATTAACCTTCTTTAATATAGAGGATAGAATATGCAATTGTTTGAAAGATTAAAGTTTTCTTTTCTCAAAGTTCCAAAATTTTGTCGTATAAATTATTTTAAAATTTCGTTTTTTCTTTTTCAAATCAATATACAGCATTTCATAATAATCAGTAGGTTAAATTTTGGTCACACTGAAATACAACAGAACACCACTTATTCGCTGCATCTAAAACCCGAAATATTTTTTTCCTGTTTAAAAGCTTTCAAGTCGTTAAATCCAAACATTAATTAACAATATTTAAAAAACAAAAATAAATAGAAATAATCTAAAAAAATCATAAAAGACTAAGTGGGATTTTCATTAGAACGTTTTATTTCCCATAATATGGAGGATATAATATGAAATTATTCCAAAAATTAAAAAAAAAAAATGTCTACTAATTTCAAAATGTTTTTGTGAAAATTATTTTATAATTTCGTTTTTATGTTTTGTTTTTTAAACTATTTAACAGTATTACAAAAAAGAAATAAGTGGGTTAATTTTTAGAAAAAATGAGATAAATTTAACTCAACTTTTCTGGACCAATATATTCTATATTCTAAGATGAAAATAAGAAGACGTAATAATTCACTCGTAAACAGTTGAATATAAAATGCTGAACTTTGTATCACATGATTTGCCAGGTCTATTTATCAATTTCATTAACCTCTTTCTGGTTGTTGAAGTGAGTTGTACTGTCTACGATGCGCACCGGTATGATATTGTATACAATATCATATTTTATAACTGATGATGTGGATTGTGAAATTTAATGATTAGTTGCTAATTATTGTTAGAGAGACTCAAAAATATGTTTTTTTTTTTTTTTAATTTTTTATATTCATAAAATATTATAAAAGATCTTGGAAATAAAGAAAACAACGAATCTTTCAATATATGTAATAATTAAAATACTTATTCAATTTTAGTTTATTTTATAAATTACATTAATCACATTTCCTTAGCTGGGGACAGCATTCAACAGTTTCACTGTGACTACGAAAGTACATAGGTTGTTCATACACCCTAATAAATTATTATTTTATTTTTTTCAAATCTGCTTTAAACTATATTTAGACCAATCGACTAATTAGTAAACCAAGATATTAAGACACATTTCTAATACACGTGTTATATCGTGTACCACAAAACTGCTAATAATAAACAAATAAACATAAAATGTGTATAATTAAGTTTTTATCTTTCAGTTTTTTGAAAATATATGAGACCGATGGACTTTTGCATTATCCCCGAAAAATGATGATAAATGTTTTAAAGAGATACTTATCTATTACGGACACAAGTTACATAACTTATTTTTCATTCTGAAACATCAGATAATGCATTAATTGGACATTATTTAAGATTAGTATAGTATTATAGACGTAATCTCATTAATTTTTGAAGATCTATATAGTTCTAACATTCTGATTAAATATATTATTAAGGGACAAAAATATAAAAGATGATAATATAAATGAAGAAATAAATTTATGCATTAAAATGAATAATTAAAGATGAGATTTTTTTTTCTTTTAATTGAAATTTAATAATCAATATAAATTATTGGTGTACTGTCTTGTAAATGCGACTAGGCCGAAACGTAAATAGGAAAATTTAGTTATTTGGTTGTTTTTGGCGTTTAAGAAGCAAAACATCAATGTCTTAGCGCTCAAACCATTAATTATTACTGATAATTTTTGATTTATTGATTAATAGTTTAGTTTTAGCAATCGTAGTCGACTAAAAATTTAGAATAAAACTTATACTTGGATGCATTAATAGCTCTAAATAACTAAAACTTTTTTCTGTGTTTTTTTTTTTTTTTTTTGATCTGGTGTTTTTAAAAATGTTTAGTTATACATAGTCAATTATTTCATTAGGAATATATTTCTTCACGACCTTTATCTAGAAATTTTCATATTTTATTCTAGTCAAAGTTTTTATTATGTAAGATAAATTCTATTCGTGTGTTTTCTAGGTATTTGATGTAATTTAAGGAAAATATTGCACTTTTTTTTCAGTTTTTCTCAATCAAATAATTATCTAAATAAAGTTTTATCTAATTGAACTTTTAATTTAGTTACTAAAAATTTATTCTTATTTGTTTTTTTAATAAAATAAAACTTGAGTCGTGTTGAATGAGAGAAAACTGTTATTCATGATTAAATATTCTGGCAAAAATTAAATTTTTATTTTTTTTAGTCGGATAAATGTTCAACCAACTAACATGCACTTATGATCGGCCGAAACGGTAGACATGTAATTATGATGGTTGATGCAATTGGGAAAAATTTTGTTATTATTAATAAAACTACCGGTCTTTAACAAGATAAGGAAAATATATAAAAACATTATAAACGAATTAAAAAATATACTTTATTATTTTTTTTTTAAATAAAGAAGCCAAAATAATGGAATAATTAATAATTAAACAAAAAGTGCAGGCGATGTACAGAGGCGGCGAAGCGACTGCTCGTTAGGTGCAGTTAATGGTCTCTCGATGACGCGAATTGTAATCGAGGTACAAAGGGACAACTCAGGGTCATTTACCAGCCTATATCTCAGTTTTCATTTTGAAAGGAACAAGTGTATTGATTTTATCTTGTCGTTTTACGCCGACAAATGATCCTTTTTCTCTTTTTTTATTCCGTCTCTTTTATACGGCTGAATTTAATGTAGGTATGGGATCGGCATGTGGGGAAAAAGTTTTTTTTGGGGGGGAGAGGATATTGAGATAAATATATAAACTACATTCTGACTGAAGAGAGTACATTCTGAATGCAGTCAGTATTTATGAACAAAGATCGATTTTTATTTTGTAATAATTCAACTAGCTATTGGAAAATATTATAATCTAAGGCTATTAAAAAATTAATAAAAAGATTCGCTGGTAATAAGCGATGAAGTAATTTTTTTTTTTTTTTTTTTATTCAATACCAGATAGGCCTGGTTAATATAACAGTTAGATTGTTTTTTTGTTTAACAATTAATTATGGGGTGGGGTATAATCTACTATTTAAAACGCTATAAATATTTTTAAAAAATGAGTAATTACGATGAATTATAAAAAATAAATAGATCAAAATTCTTAAGATGTAAGAAAAAAAAAAAAAAAAAAAGGAAGAGTTAATAACAAAAACAATGGAATTTATAGGATCAAGTGAAAAAAACGTTAAATATAAACAAATATAAAATTTGTATATAAATACAAAAATAAAAAAATAAAATATTAACATTTTCTAATCGACGCTCAGGTTAATCTTCATATAAAACTTTAAAAAAAGAAGAATAGAAATAAAAGTCGATAAATAAAGGTATAACAAAAATATTACGTATAATATAATCTGTTACACTTATACATTCACATACTTATAAATAAGGGTAGGATCCAAGCTATACCAAATGACTTAGGAGGTAGGTATGCCTAGATCTTCATTGAAGTAGTTTGACTAGCAAAAAACTTGAATTTTTGAAAACAAAAATTACAATAATATTTTTAAATATTATGAAACAATCGATTTTTTTAATATAGATAATAAGAAAAAAAAGATCATTTATCGTTTAAATGAGTTTAAGTGTGTAAATAAATTACAAAAACCAAATGTCGCTATGGGCGTTGATGACCTCAGGGTTTTACGCCCTTAAGCCCCAGACAACAACAACAACAACCAAATGTCGCTTCCAGTAAAATATACAACAAAATTTTACTTAAGGAAAAATAAAGTCAGATTCGTATTTAGCATCTTCTGAAACTGTTAAATACGAATTTTCATAAAAATCAAAAATCATAAATTTTCGGAGGATATTTCATATTTTGCAGATGTTTTTCGCTCACGAAATAAATTCATAATATCTTAAAATGTTCAGTGAACTATAAATATTGGAAACTTGTATTTATGCACTTTCAAGCCATATCAATGTACAAGATTTTATGCCTTTGTATGGAAGAAAAAGGAGTTTTAAACAAGAGAAACATTATCCAAACGTTTTATTTTATATCTCCGGTTATTATTTGCTTACGAAGATCTGGATAATCGATTTGTTTTTTGATGGAGAATAACAGAAAAATATAATCAATAGTATTAATTGAATACGAATGTATAAAAAATCTAAAAAATCCGTAATCGCTACCTATATACAGTTGGCCAATTTTTTTTTCTGGAATAACTATTCAGATTCGTTTTATGCTTCTTCAAAAACACTTAAATATGAAATTTCTTCAAAAAACAAAAAAATATTTTAGCTGTCTCACTTCAAAACGTGAGCCAGCAAAACGTAGTGTGAAAGCGGATGGACAATTCTGACTGAATTTTTTTTTTGGAAAATTCGTATTTAAGGGTTTTTGAAGAAGCCAAAAACGTATAACTTTTTCAGAAAATAAAAAGGCCTACTATATAGGTAGCGATTTTAGATTTTTTAATTCAAATCGGTAATCCCATTGCGTATTACCCTTGTAAGCTTAAATGCTGAATTTTTAAGATAGCTTTCTATGAAGTATCAAATTTCGTTTATATGAAATGATTAAACTTCTCTTGTTATTAGAAATGAAAAAAAAAAACCTCTGAAATATAATCGTGTGTCAAAATCATAGTACTCAAATTGGTTGATAAAGCGTCCACATAAAAAATCCGTTTTTTTTTTTTCGTTTTGTTTTTTAGTAATAACAATTAACAGTAAATTTTATTCATCATGATATATTCAGGAAATTTTTAAAAACTATAAAATTCTGAACCATTCCTAGCAACCTTATTCAATAAATTAATTGGATTGTCTAAATATAAAAAATAATTACGAACATTTAGAAATTCTGAATGACATTAGTTTTATATTAAAAAAGATATGCAAATTGAATGAATGATAATCGAATATCGATCAGTAATAGAAGCCTGGTAGGTCTAAATGTTAATTGAGTATATCTAATGTGATTATTAATTATTTATTTATTCAGTTTGTAAATATTTTTTTATTCATAATCATTACTAAAACCTACTTATTTTGTATATATACATTTAATTTTTTCTTCAACATGGTGTGCACAAGAGTAGACCCCTTTTTTCCCCGGAGGGTTTTAATAACTGCAAACGTTAAGTTGGTGAATCTGAGCCATTGTGAATAAGTAGATGGATAAGAACTGGAAGTAGCAACAGAGTCAAAACCCATAACTAAGTTTAATTTTAAAATACATATAAACAAAAGGTGTTAATCGAATCTTAAGCATTTTGTATGTGGCAAGAATGACTATTATCACCCCTAATATCCATTTTCCGTAAGTGGCAACATATATTATAAAATTACTCAGTTTTTTTTTTAAATATTTAAAAGTAAGAGAACAGAAATTTGGTGCGGGTTTGAGAAAAAATTCAAATTCTCATTTTAATCAGTTAATTTTTGTTTTTATTGTTTAATTTGTGACGACTTAACTTATAAGAATCTACTTAGTGACATACTAAATTATATTTTTATAATACAAGCGTTAAGTAAAATGTTTTGTGATTATCTTATACCGTTATTATACCGCTTTACATCCTCATTCAAAATTTTTTCTACTACAACAATTTTTTAAAATTAATTTATCGATAGATATTACAATGCCACACAGTTGTGGGAAATAGGTAATAGTGATGAATAATCACATTCATACTAAAATAAAATAAAATAAGAATTAAAATAAATAAATGAAAAAAAAAACCTCTTAAAATATATAGAAACAGAAGGATAAAGAAAATGAACATAATCAAACTATGTATCTGAAAAAAATAAATAAATAAAATAAAATAAAAATAATATAATCTTACTATAGGAAAAAAAAAATGGAAAACTCGTTGTACAAGGTAATGTAGTAAAAAATTAAACGTATAATTCTAAGCTGTTGTCTTACTTTTTTGCAGATAAACCATTTTAAACTAGCAAATAAGAGATTATAGTTATATTTGAGGTAAATATTTTGGAGTTAAACATTTTTGTTTACTGACCTGCTGATTTTTAATAAACCATTCGTTTAATTTAACAATGTATATATATACTTTTTTTGTGGGTCTTGAGGATTAGTCAATAATACAACTTTATTTAGGCAACGTTTTGCAACTTTATTGTTTGCATAGTCATGCCAATTGTTTAAGACAGCGTTTTCTATTTTGTGATCCAACTAACTCCTGGTTTGTGCCAGTACTCAGTGTTATACCAACATTTTCGGGATTTTATACCATATATATTATTTCTGTTCAAAATATCTGAATTGGCAACATTTTCGTTTAAATGAGTTTTACGTTCGACAGAAGCATTCCAGAGGACCTTGAACTTGAACCGTTGGAAGCACTGAACGTGTTTCAAATTGCATGGCTATCGATTCAGTTTTACTCACTACGGATCGCTAGGGGATATTAAGATTTAAGTGATTTCTTCGACTAGAACAATACGCATATATGTCTTCCATGTCTCGCTCATACAAGTAGTCAGGAATCAGTGACGTACTAACGGGGAAGGGTCATTACTGCCTAATGATTTGAAAACCAGAAAAATCGCGAAGTTTGTTATAAATATAAAATCCCGAAAATTATGGTAAAATATTATTCGAAGAGATTATTAGTCTCGAAATTCCTATGATACGCTATTTAGAAGGATCAGGTTTTAAAAAAATGTTTAGAAAAAGAGCGAATGTATGGGAAACTACCTCTGGTGAAAATTGTCAGGAAATTAAAAATTTTTCCAACTTTACTCAATACGTTTTTAAAGCAACACTTCTGTCAGGCGTAAGTTAAAAATCAACTCTAATAATAGTAATACTATATAATGAAGAGCTTATGTACGTAGGTTTCGTAATGTTCCTGAAGCTTCATACCGGTTTTTACCTTCTTAATAACTACACAAACTGTTTAATAATTGTTGCTTGAAAAAGATTTTTAAATAAAATTTGAAGGAAAGGAAATTAAAAAAATAATTAAATTTTAAACTTATTTAAGCGAAAATTGAAAGTAACTTAACATAAAAAGTATACAATTTGTATATTTAACAATCAAACGCAGTTAAAAAGAAATCCCAAAAGGAATTCTTTCCTAACAATTTTGAAGGATTTTTTAGTAAATATGTAGCAAGATTATTTTAAGATATTCAACGGAAAGAAAAAGTAAATTGATTTTATTTTTTATTAATTTAATCAGATAAATAGATTGGGTAAAATGAAAATAAAAATGTTTGCACGATTTTTGAATTCTCCAAAAAAATAAATTGTGAATTACAAATTAATAGGGTTAGTTTCAACAGATGCTTTATACCAATTATTTATTTTATTTTATGAATTTTAGAAATAGTTTATTATAAAACAAAAATTGGTCGTGGTGGTTTCAAAAATTAAAATAGAAAAAATAAGGCTGAATTATTTAACCAATATTTTAAAAAATGGTATGCAGAAAATAGTATTTTTAAGATTATGCTAATAAATGAGTAATAAGCTGAAACATTACTAAGAAAAGTAGCTATTTAATTTTTTTTTTTAAATATATAAATATATAGAATGTGAGTGTAAAAAAGTAGTTCTGATTTCTTCTTAATATGTTTTGATTATTATTATATAGATACAGTGAAACATCTCTAAACGGATACCCCTATATAAGGAAAACCCCTCTCAACGGACAATATTTATTAAACTTCCGTCTAACAAGATACATATTTAATACATTTGTACCTCTCAAACTTAAATTAAGTCAAGTGAAAATGTTACATAATACAGTATTTTGCTGGACATATTAGAACATTGACGAAAAATTATATTAAATAAAAATTATGCATTATGTATTTTATATAAGTACGCATGTAGTTATTAAATAATTAAATTCATTCTTATATCAAATTAGAGAAAAAATTTCATTATTTAGAAATTATATTTCGCATGAAAACAAATGAAGAAAGCACCTTTGTTTGTTTATTTAATTGTTTTATCCTGAATTTTCCCTTCATTTTATCAGAAACATTATCCACTTATTTTCTCAGGGGGAATTAACAATACTAGCAATTTTTATTGGACGTGAAAAGTTTAAGTTGAATATATAATACATGACGTCGCTATGATTCATGATAAGTCAGAAAAAAAAATCATTATAGAATTTAAGAGAAAATAAGAAAAAAAAATCAAGTCATCGCTCTAGAGATATTCCGATTTAAGAAAAAAATGATGTTTATACTAGTGCCTTCATTTCTATGAATAATAAAAAATAAGTATAAAAATCGCATATATATTTTTTTATTTGACTCACAAGGAACCACATGTTCCTATATGATTCTTTTATTTAGTTTTTGTGTTCAATTTATATTAAACCATTTTTAGTGGAAACCTCCGTATAACGGACAAAGCACTCGGACACTTCCCCTCTGGTGTCTGTTGTACATATGTTTCACTGTACCTTTATAATAAAGCAAATGGAAAATTGTAATACTTGTTTAATTTGGAACTGTCGAAGATGGCAATGATATGGATGGGTGGCCCCTCTTTTACGGAAGCACTCGTGATTATCCCTCGTAGTATTTAGCGACCCTTCATCCTACAGTTGGCATCACACAACGACCGGTATAGGGGTGATTTTTTTTTTAAGGAAAAAATTTTTCCTTTGAGCAAAAAAGATCGTATATTATATTCATTTACAATATGATGATTTTTGGGATTTCATTTTCCATGACCATTAAAAACCACTGAAGATGCGTAAAAGCCCCGAAATATCTAAATAATTAAAAAAAATGTAGTTATTATCTTTTTTGTTTACATATATACAACAAAATTCCTACTAACTTTGGAATGAAAAATATAGATCCTTAACGTTTAGTGGATTTTTGAATTTTTATTTAAACTATTGTTTTAATGAAATTGCTCACAGTTTTTGATTACTACAAATACTTCACAAATATTCTAAAGTTCCAACTTTATGCAAACATATATATACACTAACATTATCAGAGCTTTTTGGACGTACAATATTGACCTTTGAGCCCATACGAAACTATCTAATTCTTCCAGTATCTAATCCATACAATCCATAATCCTTCAGAATTATTAATGGTTTTTATCATGTTCAAAGTAAAACTATCCATTAGGATTTCAATATGGCATTTGATTTAGATATAGCCCGAAATAGCTATATATACCTCCTTTAATTCTTAACTACTTGCTCATACAAACTCTCCATTCGTAAAACAATAAGATGGCAATCAAATCTAATAATATTTCTAATTCAGTATAGTCATTGAAGTGCTACGAATGAGTTGTTCCTACCTAAGCTATTATAATTTTTTTATACTCTCATTATATTTGCATATTTCAATAAATGAATTTTAAATAAGAAAATCTTTTCCTGTAGTCCAGATTTGGCAAGAGCTGTAACTCGTAGTACAATACTGTATGACAAAGGCGACGCTCTAAGTACAGGTTCCTGTGTATAACCTAAATTATTCAGATACGTGATGAATAATGAATTTCGACGGGAGGGGGCTACCAGAGCACGTGAGCAGAAAAGTCATCCCCACACCCTCAAGATCGGAAATAAAGAAAATTACCCTAAGTACGTGCCTCCTGCGTTTGCTGGTCATCCCCCCCTTCTTTAGAAGTTGTATTTTGCTTTTGGTTAAAAATCGTCAATTAATTTTTTGGGGAGGAAACAGCAATAGTACAGGTTGCGATTTCAAAAACGAGAGTATTTTTCAAACCAGTATTATCATTTGAAAACGAATAAATACAGTATTATTCAAATTTACATGGTATATATTGAAAGAAACTATTTTAGAGAAAACAGAAATGGACTCATGATTATGCCTTGTCAGAATAAAAGAAATTTAATCTGCACTTGCTTACCTTGTGTTGTTCCTGTTGGGAGAGGAGTTGGTCTCGTACCATCTGGAGCTGGAGGATCATCTCGGACAGCCTTCGTTCCTTTTCGAGGATGGTCTCCCCCGTCAGTGCTTCCAGGTTGATAAGGTTCATCTCACCGTTCTCTCCCGTCCTGAAACATATCGTCCTTCACTGTAGTTTTAATTTTCTTTGACCCCATTATTAGAGGGCTGGAGAGAGCTGGTAACCTGACTGTACTATAAGACAGCGATCAAGATTTGGAATTTGCATACCTCTAACAATAACTTCGGGAGATTTATAAGTCAAGAGATGAATGAATTCTTATAGGCATAAGACGAAGCAGAATTCTGAACGTTTTGAAAGAAAGCTGAGTGCGATATTCAAAGAAAAAAAATAAGATTCTTCAGAAAACGTTTTATTTTTTATGAGTTTATAGTTATTGATGTATTTTCTGAAATTATTATTTTTTATCATTAGTTTCTATTTCATACAAAAATAAGTGTCTATAACAAACAAAAAAATAAATACATAAACAAAAATGTTGAATTTAATTTAGAGCTGAACTGGTTAAAGGAGTACGAAAAATGTTAACTCTTGGGCAACAAAATTTTATTTCATTTAAACCGATTCGTTGGCTATGTTCATATAATTTCGCTATTGCTCGTCAAAAAGTTTTGCAGGTTTAGGTGTACCTCTGACGACTCTAGAATTAGTCAGATAAAAGAAAAAGTATCATAATTTTTAATGGGGTTTTAAGACTGGGTCAGGAAAAAGGATCCTAATACTCCTGGGGTTACCTATAATTAATTTGTATGACAGTTTTATTTTAAATTAAACTGCTGATTATGAGGTTTATTTTTTTACATTCACTTATTTTTGTATGGAGTATGTAATAATGAGTAATAGTTGGATTTACATAATCCGAATTTTCCGGTACTTTTTTTGAATTTGTATAAAGTCGGGGTCAGGAGTCTCAGTTTTGACGCACTCCTTGTCGCGTACACCGAAAGACCAGGAAGACGCCGCGACTGCTATGCCACTAGAAGTTATCCATGCACCCTGCAAGCTAGGATCTGGCTTGCCCCTACCACCACGGAATATTCGAGGACTAGCTGGCCTGCATCTAAGAGAGAAGCAACAGTTCTCGAGAACCTGAAGCGAATTCGCATGGTATACACCATTTCGCTAACTAGCCTACCTAGACGAGGGAAGTGGCATAAGCAATATCTATGTCTAAATTTCTCATGAGGCCTGCAGATTTATCCTTATATTGCATTATGAAATAATTAATTATTCAACTAACATACTAACATATTAGTACAAGAGCCCAAGAGGAGAAAAAAGGCAGTTATCTCACCGCAATTTTTGATTACTTTAATGCAAACTATGTATAATTAATAGTCAAAATTGATGAGTCTGCCAAGTATAGGTAGGGGGAATAAAAAGTGGCGGGAGTTTCAAAGTGATAAAAAAAAACAATTTTTCATTCTATATCATAAAAATTAGTAACAACAGAAGAAAACCTAAGAGAACATCATTTAAAGGAGAGAAAATTTGCTAAAATATGAGCCCTAATAGAGTTATTTACGTTAAATAGTTTTCGAGATATAGCTTTTTGAAAAGCAACATTTCATAAAAATGTTGTATGGGACATACTGAAAGATCAGTAGTTAGTGAATTTATTTTGAAAAATTTATATCTCAAAAACCATTTGACGTACAGATGTCTATTAGCACTAAAATTAAAGCTAGTTTAATGAGCTATAAAGTAGTTTATGATATTTATCTTTGTAGGAGTAATAGTTTACATGAAATTTGCTAAAATAAATTAATTTATAGTTATTTACAAAATTGATTTAGTAAGACACGAACAGGTCCCGATATAAAAAGTAATGTTGTAACCGAGCAAAATCGAATTTTCTTTTTTGATGGAAATAAATGCTTTTAGGTCCTCTGAGTCCAAATAAACAAGTCATGCAAAATAGACTGGGCACGAAAACAAAACGTCTTACGGAACTGAAATTTCATATTTAAGTCAGATATATCCTTGCTAGTGCCACCTATATAATATATATTTGATTGTACACATTTTATTGAATTTCTCAAAAATGTATCTCATGATTTTGATTAAACTCGATATATCGATGGAAAACTAAACGATTTTTTAAATCAGGCTATTCAAAATCCTATACCTATAACATTTAGCATGTTAAAACTTATTATATTCAACACAACACGTATACCCCTAATATGCAGCAGTTACCCATGGTATAATGATATGACATTATCTTTTTAGATTTTTTTTTTGCTGCAGAGCTCGCACTCTTTATATGCTAAATAGATTACAAAACATGAAATAAAGATTTTGAGTAAACTTTTAGATGAAAAATTATCAAATGGAGTGTAGGAAAAAAATACTTTTTCAACTCACTAATACACTACTCAATGTTATCACACAACTGAGGGGGTTATAGGTAAGTCAGGTAGACTTGATTTCCCCAGAGCAGACATATTTATGTTGACAAAAAAACAATTTTTTTCATTTTTTTTTAAGCCCTGATTGTAACTGGTAATTACAACTACCTGATGAATCACATTTATTGCAATTTTGATCCATGATTACAATTAGTATTCAAGCCAAAGCAATTGTAATAATTACTTAACATCAAGTGTAATAGTAATTACTTATTTTCAAATCTTGCTTGATCCGTTACTTAGGACTACATCTCGACAAACGACTGACATCCTCATAAAAGACTAAAAAGACAAGAAACTGCTCATCGATTTCGTCTAATACAACATTTACTAGACAAACGGACTAAATTGCCAATGCATTAGAAAAGACTCATCTACATGACTATTATAAGGGCTATCTGGACATACGGAGTTGAGCTTTGGGGTTTCACTAAATCATCAAATTCCTCCCGAATCCAATCCTTACAATCCAAAATCCTTAACGCTCCTTACTTTGTCACAAATCAAGTCATCCATCAGGATCTCATGTCCCATATGTTGCCGATTTGGCCAGAACCAGATACCATTCCTTCCATGATAAACTTCCCAATCACCCAAATCCACTTGTTTCTAACCTGGCTTCTCCTTCATTACCTAATAATCCTCCTAGGCGTCTGAAAAGAAGATGGCCTCGAGATCTTCTCCTCTAGAAATGTTATTGATTCTCCACATGTTTGTGTCATGTCACTATGTCACCTACAGCAAATTTACTTGTATGTATTTTTATACAGTTGTAAATAACAATAAATAAATTATTAAAATTTAAAAAAAATAAAAATCTTGCTTGGAAATGGATATTAATGACTTGCTTAGAAGATCTAATAAATTCCATTCGTGATTCGTCAATGTTATCTAGTGAGAAACAATCAGAAAATTAAGTATTAATTAATCACCTATTTAAATAGTCGAATCGCCTATTTTCTACGTTTACAGGACATCCCAGCGAATCGTATTGACCTTCTCCACTCGTCAGTGTATCGGACAGAAAGCTATAAATATGGATCTGCCTGGATGCTATAAACTTTTTTAGTTGGCTCCTGGCTAAGATTACGTCATAAAACATCGGAGCAGTCTATAAGACCATTCAGGATAGCCGTATTGTAAATCATACGGATGGAGAGATGGATATAACTTGCTCAATTTGAAAAATGGATTTTTCTTTTTTCAAAACAAAATAAATAACAATATAATTTACGTTTCTGGTAATAGGGAGAGTATGGGATGTTTATGTATCCTATTATCGATTTATATATGTACTAGCTTACCCTTGTGAGAACATTCCCATTATATATGCATCCTAATTCTATTTAATTCATTCGAATTATAAGCAATATCATGCTCATTAGTATATACAATATAATATTATCAATAAAATCTATTGAACGCACACAATCGGTAAAGCTGCATACTTTATAATGACTATCATTAAGTAATAAGTAATAATAAATTGCGTTGCCTCCCTGGAATATATCACTTTAGTTATACAGTTAAAGTTCACCTATCCGTAGACTTATATTAATCCTGAATTATTCTCACTGAAACTTCATAGCTAGGCAGTACACGAATGGTTTTAGACGAGCTACGAATTTTTGGTTGAAACTTTTTCTGACAAATTTTCAGCTCAAATTAATCAAAATATTCTTAGAATATCACCGTGTAATTTGAGCGATAGATCTCTAAAATTAATTTTAAAATATTTATTGGTGACGATGCCGTAGTAAGTTATTTAATATTCCATTCCATAAATTGTGGTCAAACATACTCCATGAAATGGTAACTCATTCAAGATAATATTAAAGTATACTTTAATACCTCTTAATGCAAAAGAGCAGCCTCTATCTAATACCCTTTTCCTCTGGGTTTTATTCATATTTCGCCGAGTTTTAAGATTAGGTATGGGAAAAATCGAGACTTGAGAAAGTAGCTAACCTTGTAATGAGTTTTTAAGGTTTTAACGAGGGTTTTAACTATGTGACGTACAGATGTCTATTAGCACTCAAATTAAAGCTAGTTTAATGGACTATAAAGAAGTTTATGACCTTTACCTTCGTAGGAATAGTAGTTTTCAAGATATTTGCTTAAATAAATTGATTTATAGTTGTTCGGACAATTAGTTTGATTTATGAAAAACTTCGTCTGCCAAAACTTTATGCGCTGTCTGTCAGCGCTCAAATTAAAGCTAGTTAAATTTACTACAAAATAGTTAATCATGTTTATCTTTTTAGAAGTAGTAGTTTTTAGGATATTTGACAAAATAAACTCACAAAATGCTAATTTCTAGTTGTTCGTATACAATGTTGGATTTTTGACAAAATATATCTCTAGATCCATAAGAAGCACACATGTCTGCCAACACTCAAAATAAAGGAAATTTAACTTACTATAAAGTAGTTTACGACACTTATCTTTGTAGGAGTAGTAGTTTTTATGATATTCACATATGAATATAAATTTGGCAAATGAAAATTTGTTCGAACAAATCAATAAATCAATTTATTTTAGCGAATTTCATGTAAACTATTACTCCTATGAAGATAAACATCCGGAACTACTTTATAGCTCATTAAACTAGCTTTAATTTGAGTGCTAATAGACATCTGTACGTCAAATGGTTTTTGAGATATAAATTTTTGCAAAATAAATTCACCAACTGCTGATCTTTTAGCACATCTCATACAACATTTTTATGAAATGTTGCTTTTCAAAACGCTATATCTCGAAAACTATTTAGCATAAATAATTCTATTAGGGCTCATATTTTAGCAAATATAATCTTCTTTAAATGACTTTCTATTAGGTTTTCTTGTGTTGTTCCTACTTTTTAAGATATAGAGCACCGAATGAAAAATTAGTTTTAATTAGCCGCCATTTTTTATTCCCCCTATCTATACTTGGTAGACTCATCAATTTTGACTATTAATTATACATATTTTTCAATTAAGTAATCAAAAATTGGGGTGTGATAACTGCCTTTTTTCTCCTCGTACGCTCTTAAAATTCTTGTACTATTTTATTTGCGCCTAATTCGTGCCTTATCCCAAAAACAGTCCATTTTCGGCCTTTAAGAGAATGTAATTTACATTCAGAGCCAAATGTAAGTTCCACAAGATCGTACTATGGTATTGGTGTACGCGTCGAAATCTTTAAAACCCAATTTGTACCGCCTCGACCCGCCACCGCTTCGAAAACTCTCACTTTTTTAAAATAACTTTTATTAAAGTTCCACTATCAATTTAAGAATCGAAATTGAGATTCGTCACTTATCCATGAAGTTCTCATCGTTTTGATACCTCATTCATCATAATTCATAGTTCCTGAAAGCCGGAAAAGGAATAGATACTACCGTATTATGTATGTGTATGATTTATGATACATTTATATATACATATATAGTAGCAGATAGTAGTGCGGCGTAGCCCCACCGATGGCTGCTGCTGCTGCTGTGGCTAGTAGAGCCATTCATCTTAGTAGGTTTCATCTAAAAATACAATTTTAAGCTGAGTTGTCTAAATGACATTTTCTAAATCCATCCTCGCCCAGCCTCCTCCACCGAATCTTTAGTGTATATTCCTTGGGAATGCATTCGTCGGAAACGCCCTTCGGATGGTTTTAATGACAGGTTCGTTACTAGAGAGAAAAAAGTCAAAAGTAAGAACCCAAGTTCTGTTAACCTTTTTATTTTAAGAAAACTGTGGTAGAGTGGTAGCCGGTTTTTCCAGAATAATATTGCCAAAGCTATTCTGAATAAAATATGATATAATTCTTGATATTATTAGAATTATGTGCATGGTTATATAAAAATTTACACTTACGCAAGTGAATTTAAAAATTAATGATCTAAAATTACCACCAGTTCTTTGTGTAAAAACTGTGCCAAAATGATATGTTCAATATAATATATAATGCAACTTCCATATAACGGACACCAACGACGATTTTGTACAAAACAGGGATATTTCCGCTCAGATGGGCTTAATATAAAAGGACTACAAACATTAAATAATAAAATTATTTACATATTGTCACTTAAGATATAGTTCTTCGTGAGTCCGAAAAAAAAAAAAAAAAGCATTAGTATATAATACAAATATAAATAAAACGATATAAATTTTATTTCCAACATAGATTTTTCACGTACTGTGAAAATTACTGCAATGACTAAAAATCTCTTTGTACTCAAAGATTGAAAAATTCAGGATAAAACAACTAGGGCATCTTCTTGGTTTATTGTAATAGATTTAGTCCTGGAATTGCAAGTTTGTACAATCATATTTAATGACTTGTGTCCATTATAGAGGAGTGAAAAGTGCTGAAGGTGAATAAAATTTGTACCCGCTTCCGGAATAAACAGCCCCATATTAAAAGGGTTCAAATCTTGTTGGCAGGAACCTAATAAAATTGTCCGTTAACAGGTGTTTCCGTTAAATAGAGGTATCCATTAAGAGAAGTTTCACTGTATAAATAAAGTTTTTTTTTTTTTTAGTTTTCTGAGCATTGTAAATTATTTCCAGTCAAATTATGAAAGTGTTTTCTTCGATGTCGGTCATTACTTGATATTTTATAAAAACATTTTGCAATGGCAAATATTATAAGTGAGTTGAAATAAATACAACTTTTTGGTTCTATTAGGCTCCACTTCACAATTCCAAAGCCTAGTTTTTTATTTTTTATATATATATGTTTCTCTAATATAGTTTTATTTTACAGTATTGAATGTACGTTTGTCCTATTAAGGAACCCATAATTTCGCAATCACCAATAGCCGAATGGAGAAAATTCGCCATTTCCCAAATAATGACCAATATTCATCATTTCGCGAACAATCACCTATAGCCAAAATGACGAAAATGGACTGACAGTCGAAAGTTTTGGACCACCTAAATTTTACGAGATAATTTGAAATAAATAGAACAAAACTAAAATTTCTTTTCAAATGGTACTTCAATCCAATAATATTACATAAAATAAAATAACAATATAATTTCATGAGAAGGTAGCAAACAAATAAAAATAATTTTTACTGGTGAGGTGGATTCCAACAAATTGTTTTTTGTTTGCTCAATTAAAAATCACATTTTACCTCATTTTCGATTCTTTCTTTACCGAAAGGTTTTTATAAAATAAAAATTTAAGGACTGATATCAACGGATTTTAATTACAATTTATTTAACATTTTCATGATTTGAACTGCTGGTCTCAGCCATTCTTTACTAGGTATGTTGTATTTCAAATACTTTTTAGAAAAGCATTATATGCTAAAATTAGGGTAATATCAACATTATTCTTCCAAATTTATTAAAGATTTCCAAGGAATTTAAGGAAGATTTTCAGGGTGGGAAATCTAATCCTACCTTCGGTTAGGGTAAGTTAGTAAGTATATACATGGATGGACCTCTAAGCAAAATAATGGATAAGCTATTGGGTAGTTCATTAAAAAAATTGAAATTAACGCTTGAAATTCTTTATTCATTTATATTGTATTTAAATTTACTGTTATATTCCATACTAATTTCCAACAGAGTTTTTGTATTCTAAACTGTTTCCTAGTCTCGTTAGAGACGATTCCTTTGTTGAAAACCAACGCTGCTTTCCAGGATTTTCATTTTATTTTTTTTGTCATTCCAAATGAGTTATTGTGACTTTTTGACAGCCTCCAAGTTGAATATTGTAGCAGTCTTATCATTTTTATATGGTTGCATTCTTATCACTATTATATTAGACTCATATAAATATTAAATACCGAGGCCATTTTCTTTTCAGAAACCTTACAGGTCTATGGGGAAGATATTTGGAAAAACGTTATTAAGCCTCTTCTTTGTGGAGGTTTATAACGGAATGATATGGATATACATACAACGGATCAGATATGCAATATAGGGGAATATTAGAATAATAAAAGAGAAACAAAAACTTTTCTAAAATAATATAAAAACGAACTTACAACATGAAAGTTTGAATAAACAGCAAAATCCCGCCGATCTGGATTCAAGTCTGAATTATCCAGAACTTTTTTTAATTTTAAATATGTTTATCAATTGTTCCTTACATCATATTTTGTAATCCAATAAATATTATATGAAATATCTAAAAATGAGCCCTACTTGACTTATTACAATGCTTGTTAAAGTAAGGATTGTTAGCCAAACAGTTTGGTAGCGTACACCTCTCATCCATCACACCGACCCTGGTGAAGATCTAAATCGTGAGTCGAAACTTTGGCAATCAATAAATTGTTGAAAACTATTTTTATCTTTCCTGACCGCAGCCCAGACCATCCCCTGATGGTCATCAATCATATTTTAAAATGTGCGTAAGGTTCTGAGTGATACGTAAAGTGAAAAGTGACTATACTTCTGTTTAAAGGAAGATATCTCGTGTATGATACAGAACAAAAAATTGAAGTAAATTATATATTAAAAAAGGAAAACTTTATTGATATAAAAAAATTTATTGGGGGGGGGGCAGAACATTTAAAGATAGGAATACCAACTGTCTCCAAATGGAAAATAATTTTAAGAATTTCGTTAGCAGATCGGGTAAAACCAAAAAGGAATGAGAAAATTTATAAATTTTTTAAAAACCTTTTTTTGTATATGTTTATTACAGTTTTTTTAAATATTTATTTTGTATTAATTTCATATTATCTGTATTTCAAGGTATGCATATAGTGGTTAATTGATAAATTTTTTTTACAGATTAAAGATTTTAAGTAGTACTTATGTGCATAAATATGATATATTTTTATATGTATATATTGCTTTATTTTTAAAAAAAATATATTTGAATATTATTCTGTTTGTTAAAAAGAGGAAACAAAAAAAAAATAATAATAAGAAAATATGTAGCGGGTTAAGGGAGAAAATATAATTAGATATATTGATGAATAATTATTCATTATTCATAGACTATTCAAGATAAATAGAGCTCTGTTTAATAAAGTTTTTTGGAATTATATGGAAGAAGCTAATAAACCTATTTGTTTGAATAAATATAATCAATAATGTTTTAGTAATGAAAGAAGGTGGTACGAGTTACGGTCTAAAAGCTGCAGGACAGAACTATTTATTATGCTTCAACGTTTTCCTTCATTTTACTGAGCTTCATCAGTGCTCTCGTTTAGCAAATAAATACAAGACTCAAAAACTAAAAGTCTTTTCTTTGCTTACTTCATGTAATTTAGTAATAACAAACCAATTAAGAACCTGAGGCATTTAATAGTTTATTATATGTCTTCAACAGTCCTTTTTGTTTCCTTGGATGAATTTATTCTTCGAAAATGTTTTTTTCTATTTCATACATATAGAGAGAGAAATACTTTATTTATTCATCTATGCTGCCTAAATACATTAGTTTGCCATCTCACACAGCATACTTATCAATCCGTAATCGGACATATTTACATTACACATACATGGTATAATCATAAAAAAAAGATATACAATAATAGGATATAATAAACAATTTTTTTCATCCCTACAGCTTCCTTTTACAATCCATTTCGGTCTGTACAACCAACACAAATGTTTCACTCACTCCCATTATTCCCTCTCATTTCCGCTCAATTATTCAATTCACACGATCAACAAATTCGCTCTCCAGAATTCACCCTCCTAGATCCTCTTCAGTGACCCGCTAAAAAAATTCAATATTAGACGGTAATGTGAGATCAGACCCTCATTCATAGTCACAGCAGTAGATCAGTCTACCATGAACAAACAACTAGATACATTTATGAGAATAGGAATAACACATAGATTAAAAGGAAAATATAATAAAAAAAAAAACCGGTTACAGGAAACACTTGAATAGATAAATAAGTTTAAAAAAAAAACACACACACAAAAAAAACATAGTATTAATAAAATAAAATGATTTAATACGTTAAAAGACACACATAGAGAGGTGAACATATTAAAATGAATAAATAAAACAAAGAATAATCTGCGAGCTAATTCCCAGGCAGGTGATTTAAATGATTTACAGTAGTCAAAATATGAAGGAAGTGGTTGGGGGATGAGGTCAAAAAGGAACAAAAAATGTTAAAACTCATTATTTGCCGACGTTTCGTCCCACTGTCCAAGGCTTCCGGGGCTAAGCAAGATATACAAATATATTGGCAATGTAGGATAATAAGATACAAAGAGGTAAACCAAGATAGAGTTGAAAATCATATAAAAATAAATTAAAAAAATTATATACAAATGAACAAAAAGAAATAAAAATAAGGTGTACAATGATAAGTATTTACGAAAAAGAAATAAAATAGACTGGAATAGAATAGAAAAGAAAATATAAGAGAAATAAAAACAATATTACGGATATTAAGGAAGTGAAACGAGAATAAATAAAGGTCAAGAAAGAATAAATAAAAATAATATGTTATTTATTTCTTTTTTGTCATTTTTATATAATTTTTCCCCTTATATTTACATAATTCTTAACCCCACCTCTGTTTACTTCTTTTTATATTATTATCCTACATTTTCAACATATTTGTAGTTGTTTTGTATCTTTTTTAGCCCAGATGACCACTGCAATGTGGGATGAATGAGTTGTTAACTATTTTTTTGTTCATTTCGACCGCAGCCCTGACCACCTCCTACATATTTTAATTTTTATAAATTATTTAAGTATGCTATTATTGATAATGTGGTATAAATTTCATTTAAAAAGGGTTAGGAGAGTGATTTGGGGTGTACTTAATTAAAGGAAGTTTAGGCGTGAAATGAACCAATTTCGAGAATGGATATTCTTAGAACAGGTCATAAGGCATTTTTCTCAATTATTTTCATCCCACCTGGGCAAATAACTAAACTTTATTAGTCTATAAATAAAAGTATAAAAAACATGGAGTACTTGCCCTAATACCTTTTGTTTCATGATTGATATTATAGGAGTCAAAAAATAAAAAAAAATGCCAGCATAGTACAACTCAATAAAATTGTTTAAATTACAAGACTGCGTTTTTTGGACGTTTTTATGAACAATGTCCCTTAAAGTGGTCCGATTCTGATAAAGAGCTTGGGTTAAGATAGGTTTACTTGTCCAGCATCATACTTGGAAGATCAGAACTGTAGGAGGATTTTCCCTCAACCTGGGCACAGAAGAGTGCGGTGTATGTGAGAGGTGGTGGGACTCAATTACAATGTCGGGGCGTGAAACCGGAGACACTGCCTTGAGGATTAATGGTCAGTAGAGGAGACAATGGGACCGCTATATTTATGGATTACCTACCGGAGACAAACAGAAGACATTTGTCTAACTCAACCGACCAAGAAATACTGCAGCAACCTTTAATCAGAGGGCTACCATTTATTTTGGTTCTTTGTCGGAGTTGGTCGGTCGTTTCCGCGCCACCGAGCCACAATCTAATGACTCGGTCTTTCTGATCCCTTCTGCGGCAAATTGTCTTGACCATCTTCCAGTTCTGTTCCGGGCTCTCTGATCTTTGTTGAGCTGATCAGGTGACTCGATGGAAGCTGGATATATATGCGATATCGATTACTTAGGGATCAACCGCCCAAGGAGGTCAGAGGCTTTCTGTAACTATTTCGTATAAATTTGTTGGAGCAACCTCAGCAACTTCCGTGCAACTGTGACTGCGCCTCCAAGTTGGATAACCTTCCTTTACTGTATTCCGTGTGTGTCAATCTTACCAGAGTTTTTCCTATTACAAGTTTCGTTTAGTTAACAGTTATTTACTGCTTATTTACTCTTTCCCTTATCAAAATTTCCCCCTAAAATAAGGTGGGTGTGGAAGGACTTCGTAACACAGCTCGTTTCGTTTCTTCTCTGTCTGTCGTGAAACATGAGGTCTTATGCTGTGATGTAAGAGTATAGGTCCCTTCCGATCAACCAATGAAGGTTGTTTTTTAAGAAGTTTTGTGCATGATGCATTGTGTCAATATTACTGCAGTAGGATGTGATTTGATATTTAACCTTTCGTAGATATTTAACAATTAACCTGACCGACGCCTGGGGTCTGTTCCATAATGAAAGCCAATAATATTAGTCCATAAATACAAGTACGCAAACTATGAAGTAGAAGCACTAATACATTTTGTTTCATCATAGTGACGACTATTAGTGAAAATTATCTAGTAGAATTGTATAAGTTAGTGAAATTGTACTAAATACAAAGCGAAAGATTAATAGTATTATTACGAAACAGGGCCCTGTTGTCATATTCAACCTACTTTTCATCACACGTTATTATCCTTTCGAGAAGAGATGATCATTTCATATGATTTAAACCAATTAATCCACTCTTTTCATAAGCTTAAGAGAATTTAAACACATTACATTACTTTTATGATTGAAAAATAATTAATTTTCTGTATATATTTGTTTGTTGAAAGATGGTCAAATAAAGGTACTTAATAAATGGACAATAAAGGTACAAAAAATAGTAGAAATACCTGAATCCTGGTAGAATGTGTGTTTAAACAAAGTTTACATTCTACCTTTAGTCCTGACGAAGTCTTTCAAAGTGGGACGAAACGTAGTTTAGTAATAAATAGTTTTTTTTGTTGCTATTTTCGTGCGTTTCTTGACTACCACCCGGGTATACCACCCCATCTTCCTATGACTAAATACCAATAGTACCTCCTTAACGTCTTAATGTTCCAGTATCTCAGGCCTCTTTGCATCCTAATTATCACACTGTGTTCTGTTTACTGTTTGAATAAAAGATTCTTACTCTCCATGTAGTTGTTTCCTCGAGAAAAATCTACTTATTTCGTTCATCTTGGCCATCCCTTCCTCCTAAATTCTCCTCTATGGCATTTTAGAAAAACCCCTTACTACCCCCACGTCCTTCGCCACATTTATATTAACAATACTTACATATGTTAACAATTGCAGCTAATAACAAAAATATTGTTTTCAGTTGATCTAGAAGTATAAGTATTTGTTATTTTAGAGTAAAAAACAAATCTATAAAACGTCCTAATTTTTTTGTTTAAATAAAATAAATATCAAGCTTAAAACAATTTATATTTCTTTATAAGTCAGTTTCGGCCAATTCGGCCATCCTCAAGGACAATCTATCACAAACAGCTTTTATTATACATATAATTTTTAACTATTCTAAACCAATAAAAATTTTTGTATTAAATTATCAAACCTTAATACAATTTTAAAAAGCTTTATGCAAGCTATTCTGCCCAGGTCATTAAATTCATCCAAAATTACCCTATGAGACATTAAAACATTAAGGAATCATATAATTTTATTAGTAAGTAGTGCTTAGCTTTTTTAGTGGTTTTTAAAATTGATGTGGTTCTAAAAGTGTTTTAAGGTATGATAATTTATTGATAATATTGTTATTTGTTCAGAATTTAATTACAGCAGACAGAATTTAATTCGTTAAAAATCATATGAACAATAAAAGCTGTTTGTGATAGATTGTCCTTGAGGATGGCCGAATGGGCCGAAACTTCGGACTTATAAAGAAATATAAATTGTTTTGAGACTAAAATTGGATAAAATTTATTTTATTTAAACAATAAAAAACTTGAGACTGTTGAAATGTAAAGATTATATATAAACATCCTAATCTTATTTCATGATACAGTGAATACATAAGTCCCCCCTTATATATATAATAAAATATAGCAGCTTATATATTTAGGTTCAGATTTAACGCATACAATTTCAAAAAGTTTAAGTATAACTACACTGTACATCTTTGGTATGAATATTTCAAATTAAAAATGGTTTGAATAACAATTACGGTTTTGGTTCATTTTAAAATTAAAGTATAGTAACGTGAAATCCTGGCCAAGAAATAAATAAAAAAAAGCAGAAGCCAAACAAATTTTGTTTTTATAGCTACTAAAAACATTAAAATTTTTTTTTAATATTTATTTATTGCTATTTACAACTGTACATTATAATACATTTAGTAAATCTGATCTAAGTTAAATTGGAGTGTTACAGGCGTGTAGAGAAACTACCCATTGGTAGCACTCTAATGACATTTTATATTAGCTGGTCTCGTGGCCATCTTCTTTTCAGGCGCCTCGGAGGATTGTCAGGAATGGAAGAGGATGCAAGGTTAGAAACTAGGGGGTTTGAGTGGTTAGAGAGTTTATAATGGAAGGAGTGACATCTGGTTCGGGCTAGATCGGTTACATAGGGAACATTAAGGTCTTTATGTATGATTTTATTTGTGACAAAGTAAGGAGCATTGAGGATTTTACGAAGGATTTTGGATTGTAAGGACATTAACAATTATATTTACAAAATCAACAATTCGCTCAATAACACAATACTGTACTCGTAACCTTTTTCCATACTCACTTAAACATCGTTCCCGAACGGATCGATCAAATTGATCGTTTCTCGACCGAATGAGATAACCTCATTACGGTATACTTAACAAAAAAATGGTTTTGGGATTCTGTAAGTGAATTAAAAATAGCAAAAATGATATCTTTGAACATATTTCCCTCTGTGAATAACGCAAATGACTAAATGTAATTTTATTTGACAGCATTAACCAACAATATGCTTGTCAATTTTAGATCAAGTATTATTAAATTTTAGTTGTTTTTAGACGTAACTATTAGTTACTTGTACGTATATTCTATTTCTATTATTATCATTACTACTATTTTATTTTATTTTTCTCTTTGTCTTTTTCTCCAGTTAAATTTTTTTCCCCATTAGAAGTTATTTATTAAATCTATAAATGTCATTGTTTTGTAATTAACTTTTCTTTATTGCTCTCTCTTTTTAATAATTATTATTATCTGGATTTTCTTTTTTAAGGAAGTTTGATTATATTAATTTTTTTTTTTTAAATTGTTGAGGTAAAAAAACTTCCAAAAGGAATATAACCTACTCTATAGTTTTCATTGAAAAACGTTACAGGACAATTATCCCATACTCATGGATCTTTACAATCCTAAAATTAAGTGATTCTTATCATTCATTTTTATCTATGTTATATAAGTATATTTAAATCTTGTAATCATATTTACCATATACTTATATATTCACATTGTCATATTTTCAATTTCCCTATTCAAATCATGTCATCTATATAATCATACTTTAAAATTGTTTTACACAAGAATATTTAATTTATTGTCTTTCACTATTAGTGCATTTATCTAGCTCTCTAGCAGCAACCAATACTCTATATTGGACATTACTCTTTGGACCATATCATCATGTCCAATAAGTTGTTTTATTACCTCCTTATTGATATGCCCAATTTTAATATATTGCGTAATTTAAGTTAAAATTTATGATTTTTTGTAATTGGACCATTATTATTATTTTATTCTCATATATTTTCCCTGATTCTTTATATTTGTATGGCCAATCTCTTGATTATATCAGTATAATGCATATTTAAATGTGTCTGTTTTATAGTTTATTGTATCTTTAATATTATTGGTTATATGAATTGCTTCCAGAAATCGTCTGCTTTTAGTGTTAAGTGTGGGATTTTGATGTTAAAATTGTGGTTAAACGTTATACTGTGGTTAGCAATAGTGAAAGACAACAAATTTAATATTGTAGTGTAAAACAATTTTAAAGTATGATTATATAGATGACATGATTGCAATAGAGAAATTGAAAATATGACAACGTGAATATATAAGTATATGGTAAATATGATTAAAAGATTTAAATATACTTATATAACATAGATAAAAATTGTTGATAAGAATAACTTAATTTTAGAATTGTAAATATGCATGAATATGGGACGTTGAACAATGAAAAATATTTTTATCTATTTATTTAATTTAATTTTCAATATTTATAGCGTTATAAATAGTTAGGGATGTCTTTTGCATTAGACTATAGTCTAGTACATATACCTCCACATACTAAATTGTTAAATAAAAAAGTTTAACTGTTTTCTTAATTAACCACGTAAGCCCCACCAAGTCGATCTGCTATTGAATAAAAAAAGGATATCAGTGGATTATTATTTTCATGTGATTATTCCAAGATATGTTAACCAAAGGTGAATCGAAGGTTTTTAACCGATTTAACAAAGTGTATCTCCAACACCCGCAGGAACTCTGCAAGGACCACGAGGTAGCGTTGGATAGAAGCTCCTCCACGATGGATATCATTGATATGGAACGTTCTTCCTCTTTTCTTCCTTATTCTTTTTCTTCCTCAGGAAAGAAGAAAAAGAGAAAGTGTATAGCCTATAGCATACAGTAGTATGTCATAAATGGGAAGTAAGGGAAAAAATGAAGGAGGTATTTGGAATATAAAACAATATTTTAAAATAATGCATATATTACAAAAAAAAATCATCTAATTGGAAGAGATTTTTAAAAGTCATTGATACTAGGAGAATTCATCCCGTCTTATCAGGGATTAATAGGAAAATGATTGATGAATTAAGTTTTATTTGGCTGGAAAATAAGAATTAGTTTATTGTTATTTTGGCTTCAAAATCTATTTGTCTTTACGTTTTAGTGACCACAATTTTTTTTTTTTTTGGATTCGGTGAAGAGAATAACAATGATTTATCTTGTTTGTTTCATGTTTCAAGTGTGTGTCTTAAAACGAGAATACCGCCTAATTTACGATCATAATGAAACCCGATTCGAAAATAGAAGGCCTCCAATATCCTTATGTCTTCAACAGACAAGTCATTAAAATTTTAAAAATAAGAATACGTAAATCACTTATTCTGTATTGTCTATAATTTTTTTTTTACATATGGGAGGATTTGTGTTTGGCTATGTAATTTGAGGTTTGATGTCTATTTTCTAAAAAATTATGATAGTTAAATTTTATATTATGTAAAATTATTTATTTATCTGGTAGTATTTCCAATATGGATACGCAAAAAACACAAAGATACGTTTGTGTTAGTCCGAATTGTTGTGACATAATCTACGTAATATACAATAAAGCCGAAATTCATATCAAAATAATATCAATAAGAAATTATTTATTTATTAGAATTGTTGATTTATAGTAAAAAATATTTTATTTATTTATTTAATGTAATTTGCAACTGTAAAAATAATAAATACAATAAGTAAATATGTTGTATGTTTCATATACACTTGAAAATCTTGGGAAGGAACCACCCATTGGTGGTACTTCAAGCATTAATTTAAATTAGAAGGTCCCGCGGCCATCTTCTTTTCAGATACCTCGGAGGATTATCAGGGATTGTTAAGGATGAAAGATTAAGAATTAATGTGTTAGGGTGGGTAAGAAGTTTGGAATGAAAAGACGCATATCTGTTTTGGGCCAAATCTGCAACGAATGAGATGTTAAAGAAAAAAAAATTTTTTTAAATTACTAATTCTCATTATTTTTAAATATAACATATTAGATTAACTATATTTTTTCAGTTATAATATTTTTATCTTACAACGCGATTAATTATAAATACATTGATTTACTTATTACAATAATATTAAGTCAATTAAAAATAGCAGATGTAGAAACTGTAGCAAATTTAAGTTTTATGTATATAAACAAGACTGGGCCAGTTTATATGTAATTTTATTGAAATGTAAGATATTTATATAATTAATTTGAAATTTGCAGGTTTCATCAAGTACATTAAATTATCTTCAAATACTTACCCAAAGCATATTCTATGTGAGTCAATGGAAACTCAAATCAAGATCTACTGAGACGTAAAGGATCCCGCAGTTCTGCAATGTTCCAAATAAGAAATCTATATCCTTCTTTTTAAAGTAAAATGTTATAATTGGATAGCAAACATTTAGATCTATTTATTCCATAATTGTTTATAGATTAATTTGTAGGATGGTGTATAAAACTTTAACTCACTAGCGTGCGAAGGTATAACTGAAAAATAATACAGTATTGGCAGTTTAGCAAGAAAAAAAATGAAGAAAGGAAATAACTAATTACTTCGCAAAAATGTCATAAAGATGTTTTTAAAAATATTATTAGTAGTACAAATTAAAAAAAATATATATATATAATTTCTTCTTCTACAACTCTGAACGAGCCCCTGGGTGTCGACGTCTGGAGACTAAACACTGATAGATGGTCCATCGTAAACGAAGAACTCTACTTCTTTTGGAAGTGGATGTGGAGAGTTTTTGCCCGCAGAGGTATGCCTGGATAGACAGGCTAGACACAACAAGAGGGGGCGTGGAACCGAACGGAAGTAGGGAAAAAACACCACCGCCCACTAAATCGAAACATCACCGATCCTCCACTGCTGTGAAGGTTGAGAAGTTGTCGTCTAATCAATATATTGAAATACAAACATATAATTTTCTTTATTGGGATCCGTGGAATATTAAGTACCTTATATTTGCACTGATATAATGTGAGAGCGACTTGTAGGTCGCTAATTAAATCCAGGCTAATTGTAGGTAAATAACTTTTAAATTAAATCTTTTATTCGATAAATTAAGCTGAGCAGGATGGGTGTCGGACGTATATTGCATTTTCGCTAATTATTGGGGAAAATATATAACTATAGTTGGGACCAAGCGGTTATTTTATAAATGGCGCCCAAATCTTAGGCCACAACTCCGGGACCATCCGGGAACAGGATAAAGGTAACGAGCATTAGAACCCAGGATGGCAATCTAAGAAGCACCCCATAGAATTATAGCACGATTTTATACAGGGTGTCCCAGTATACTGGTCACTTTTCATTATCCTAAGATTTTTAGAATTTGATTTTCACTGTGTCAGCGGCACGTGCTCCATCTTTTGAGTGAATTGTTGATCTAATCTTCTCCAGCGTACCTAACTCTGGAATTTTCAATGGAATAGGATAATCTCTTTATACGGAATTTGATAGTAAATTAGCTTTTAAGAATACTGCATATAGAACAAGCTTTTAATCAGATGCGTCTTGAAAGTAATTACCAAAAACCGCGACTAATTTATTTATATTTTTTGTCGATTTGTATGCAACGCCATGGTACTGGAGCAATTATCAATTCACTAATAAACAATCAAATTAATTAATAAAATAAAATTATCAAATTCATTATTAAAAATAAATTACGATTTATAAACCCTTTCTTTATCAAAGGTAAAAATGTACATGAATTATTGTGTGATAGAACAGGAAGCAGTCTTCACCCTCCTCCTAAAAACCTTTCTCGGAAACTGTCTTTCATTGTGCCACTAGGGTGTCTTTCTGAGTCATAATTTTTCATCATTTTATTAGTTTTAAAGTAGGAGATGTTTTTCCCGTCTGTAGTGGGGGTACATAATAATTTTAATAAACCCAATTAATCAGACAAAAGAAGATATGTTATTAAATGAATTAGTGATTCAAACGTTGGATTTGAGTTATAGATTACAGATATTTATACAATTATGAGCAATAATAATAAGAATAATTAATTTTTTTTCTAAATTTTTATTAATTTATTTCTTATTAATTGTATTATTTCAAGCAAAAATCAACCTTTATTATATACAATGGAATGTGTCTAACTTTTTTAGCTCATTTTCAAAAATTATGTTAACATATAAGTGAGCTCTAAAAACCCAGTACAAATATGAACATAACTTAATTTAACTTTGTTATATACCGAATTTGTACCATTTTCAGTTTAAAAAATTGTCATTTTTTTTTTATAACAAATTAATACTTTTATTTTAATTTGTTTAATTTCTAATATCACATACTTATTTTTTTTTCTATTTTCTTTATGTGATATCAATATTATCCAACGTTATCGCAATACAATTTGCTATTTGTAAATTTTTTAATTAGTGAAAATCATTATATTTAAATTTAATATCGTTCATCAATAAAATCTAATAATCTTTAATATGTCCAATTCATCAGAAGGTTAGGTCTGTACTGATGTACTTTAATCCGTTGATAAAAATTGATTGTGTCTCTTATTACAATTGTTGTTTATTATTAGTTTCTATATCTGTTATTAGTTAATTAGAGATTTATTTTATTTTAATATATAAATATAATGTTATCTATTAGTAAACTACAGTAAAATAGTAATTCAAACCTGAGCAAAATTTTAAACTTTTTTTTTTCAATTTCATTTAGGGAAAATCATTGTTTTGATTTTTATGAAGCTTTAGTCTGAAGTCGCGTTCAGGCTGTATTATTCAATTATAACGAAATATATGTACTTTAAACAAATCTTTAATAGTTTATCTAGGACAATCTTTTCAATAACAGCTTTTATTACAAACTTATTAATTATTATTTATAAACCACTTATTAATTATAATTTTAGTATCACAACTAATTGATTTTATATGAATTAGTGAAGATTTGTTGAGGCTATATGGATATATTTTTTTATAGTTGCATAATAAGAGTTAAAATTAACAAAAAAAAAAAAATATGTGGTGCTAAAGAAACAGATGTAATTTTTTTTAAATTAATTTTTTGGTGTTTAAAAAGGCACAGATCTTATTTCTTAATTCGGACGACTAGTAATAGGTACTCTAACATAATAACAATGAAGAAAATAATTTGGTTATTTATTTTTTTGGTACAATAAAAACCGAAAGATTTTCATGATAATTCGCATATTCCCTGAATTTATTCGTATATCAGCCGTTTTGGGCATCATTAAGGATTATGTGGTGTATTGACAGATACAGACAAAACTCGTTTGTGTCGAAAAAATAAATAAAACAAACAAAGGATTGCCAGTAGCAAATTAGTTTTGTTCTTAGGCTATCTAAAGGTTATCGCCCAGGCAGACACATTACGTTATCGATAATACAACAATCGTTTTCTTTCCTTCCACTATTTTGTTTGTCCCGCGAGTCTGGGCAGTGAATCACAATTATTATTTGATTAATTACTGTTAAGTAATATTAATAAGCCTAGTAACTTATTATGCTAAAGTCTTGTATGTTTTTAGAGATTTAAATTTACATGAAGGAGATCAAACTTGTCACATAGATTTTGATGAAACTTTTCCTGGTGAATCCGTTGAGAACCAGAGAGAAAAATGCTTTATTCATTTATGCTGCCCAAATACATTGGGTTGCTACATTACACAGCATACTAATCAATCCGTGATCGGACATATATAAATTACATTCTAACATGATATAATAAAGTAGAAAGAAAACTTTTTTTTTTCTTTCCTCTTTTCACAGTTTTCCTTTACAATCAATTCTACACACTAAATATAAATATTTCAATTTATTCCCTTTTTCCTTTCCCTTTCTTGTCCCTTCCATTTTGTCACAATTTTTGTTTCATCCTATCAACAAATTCACTCTTCCAAATTCCCTCTCTCAGATCCTCCCCAGTGACCCGCTAAACAAATTCACCATTAGACAGCGATGTGAGATCAAACCAGAGAAATACTAGTCATAGCAGTATATCAGTTTACAGTAAATGAAACAAATAAATACATTTTACCAAAACAAAACTTAGATTTAAAGGAAAATATAATAAAAATTGGTTAAAAGAAATATTTGATTGGATACATAAGTAAAAAAAAAAATAAATAAATAATAATAAAATTTAATGTATAAATAAGTTAAATCACAGAATATATATATAAAAAAGAAGGAAGATAATAATATAAAATAAAAAAAAAATTGGGAACTACGTATGTGCAGAAGAAATATTATTTTGTTTAAACGATCTAATAAAGTTTGAAAAAATATATAAAATATAAGCAATCAATATTCAAGCTTGGCAACAATACTAAAAATATGAAAACAGTAATTAATCATATATGGTTGTTCTAATTTTAAACAAAAACTTTTTTTTCATAAAAATTAGAAATAAATTATTATTTATAAGGCATTTTTGATATTTTAGTATTGAATATTTTTTTAAAAATGTTATCGCATAGTAATTGTAAGATTGTGGTAGTGAACAATTTTTTATACTTATTCTTTTATTCATCAGATTTAGAGATATAAAAAAAATGTATTGCACATCCGAAAACTTCCTTTTTTTTTAGAGTATGCGTTGTGCAATGTTCCATATTTTATTTAAAAAAATAAAATAAAATAAAAATGAGGATATCTCAAAAGTTAAAAAAAAATATACTTCATGGAGCCGAAGAATTATTCGTAATTTCAAAATATAATATGCTAAGGATAAGTAAAGCAAAAATATAGTATGAATTATATAACAACTTAAAGATATCCAAAAATGATATCACTAACTATTGTAAAGGTGGTACATAAATTAATTATTTCGAGAATTATGAACTTGAAACATCATATACTTATAATTATGTATAAATTATCATATAATTATTAACCATTCATCATTAATCTTCATGTACTAAATAATATTATCACCTTTCTCTTGTCTAATAAAAAATATATCAAATTTGAAGGTTATATACAGTTACCAATTTTCCTGGTGGGGATGCAGAACGTCCAATACTCGTGGTAGGACATACAAGTATATGAATGGAATAAAAATGCAATAATAAAAGTGTGAATAGAGAAATAAATGAATTAAAAAATAAATTAAAGAAAAAGGGGGGGATAAATTTATAGATGAATGAAATTCACATAAAAAAGGAATAAACTAATTATAGAATTTAAATGTATTAAAAAATGTTTATGGTGTAAGCCGAAAAATTAAGAATAAATGTTAATTAAATTAAATTGAAAATGTAAATTAATATTTAAAGAAAAAATTATGTTATATGATAAGATGATAACAGAGTCCTAACCTGTTGAAGGTAGGTTCTGTTTGGAGTTTGCAAATGAAAATAGTAGTAAGAAAAGTGTTTAGTAAAAGTTTTAAATTTGGAAAGGAATTTTATAGAAGAATTTGTAACTAGGAATCTATTTTTTATAAAAAAAAGACAAAAAATTTTATAATGTTATTGTGATATTATTTTAATGATTAATTATTTAAAGATGGGACAAAGGCAATAAGGTAAGACCAAAAAAATCAGCATGCAAAAGAAGGAAATATTTCTCCATTTAACATAAGTTTTTCCATTTAACACGCTTTAACATGTTAAACTAAAGATGCTTGAAGAAGTTTGTCGGGGGGTGCGGTCAGCAAAGAACAACATAAATAAACAAAACCATATTTATTTATTAAAAAACAAAAAACAAAATATGGTTTTGTTTATTTATGTTGTTCTTTGCTGACCGCACCCCCCGACAAACTTCTTGAAGCATTAATCTACGGTCAACTATCTACACCTCAATATTAAACTAAAGATCATGAATACCCCTATTATCGGCCTATAACCCGTGGTATGGTAGGGTCTTCATTTAAAACGGACGCTCCCCAAAGATACCTGAAGATCTAGCTGCCCCATAGCTTACTTGATAATAATCGCCCAACTACGACTCTCCGGTAAATATGCAATTACTCTTTGGACCCACAGCTATTGAACGGCAGTGGAGGATTGTTTCCATTTTTTGACAAATTGCCCCGCGTATCATGAGAACCGGAATCCGATACATGCCGAACCTAAGCAATATTAACAAAAATCAATTGGATAAATTTCTGTCTGTACCCTCATGATTGGATCTTAAACTTCTTTTTATTCTTTTATTGTAACACAAAAAATTTTGCTTAGAGCTGGACAACTATCGTCGCAATAGGAGGTATAGGTTTTGTTTTGCATGTTTATATTATTAAATATGAAGTGACGTTTTGTTTTATTCTGACGGATGTAGTCCAGCTTGGGTATATTGCCTGTCATTAGTTTATCTAAACAAGGTTTAACTCACCATTTTTTAAAATTATTACAATTGATTATTTATTCTATATACTTTACAGGCTAATTTCTCATTAACTTTAATTTCTATAATTTAATTTCTATTGTATTTAATTTCTCTAATTTACAGGCTCTATTTGTACGGGGATTGCCCCATAAACAAATAAAGAATTGTTTAAAATTATAAAGAATGAGAAGATGACTTCTGAGACTTATAATAATGATTATTAGTTTCGAAGCTTGAAGGGCATAATTAAATTATTACATTTGATTTGTATACAGTAACATTTTTTTATAGGATCCACTTTTATCCTGGCCTCAGCCGTGCCATGGAAGGGAGAAACAAAAGGACAACATATGATGACCCTTGGAGGGCCAATAGATGTGAATAATTTATCGAGATAGGGGATTGGGGACACCACTTCCACCTCCCCCAATTCCAATAAAGAGGAAGGCGAAAGGATGCTCTGTAGTTTGTACTTTTTGAATAAATGATAAGACTTCCTCCTCATACCCCGTCGCTAATTTAATTCGAGATTGTTTCCTTTTAAAAGCTTCGACATCATCCAAATGTATTATTGTAATGGACTAACTCATCAAAGATCGTATAACGAGACATCTGTTAAACCCGAAAAATCGATACGTCGGCTACAATCAATGTTACTTTAAAAAGTGTGTAGAAAAGGAGTCGGATGCATCTGCATAAAATATTTGCCAAAAGTCTCTCATACAACGATAAATAATGAAACATTAAACGTTTCGCCAATTCAGATATAAAAATAAGGACACATAACTTTAAAGCAAGGATAACACATCTCACCCCAACAGTATAAAAATAACCGATTAAATAGAAATAGTACTTCACTCTAAACATTTAAATATACATTGGGTATTCATGATTTTTAGTTTAACATGTTAAATAGAGAAATATTTCCTTGATTTGCCATGTTAAAACGATATAACATGGTTGAGATTCTGTCCCTAGGTTTGTTAAATGGAGAATAACGTCATGCAACCATTTTGTTTTTTGTCGTGTTAGGTTACTTGCTCGTAGTTTGTTTTTGACTGTATTAGCATTCAAACATGTTTTGGATGTTTTTTAAACTAATAAAGCAATGGATAACAATAATAACAATGTAATAAAACTTAGCTCATCTTGATTTTCTTCCTCACAAGTTATAAGATTAACAAGGCACTCAGTAGCCAAACTTCTACTTTTCACTTACTTTATGCATATTGTAATAAATTACTCTAATCAAAACTTAGAAATACACTATAACTTGAAGTTTTGAAAGGAAAAGTTATAAAACAAGTTGCTCAAAAAATCCGCTAGGAGCTCTTATGCATTAAACATTTAATATGCCTTTAAATAGGGCTGCTCACAATGCTATACTCATAACATTTAACACAACATCATGGATACCCATATTGTTTCTTTTAAAACAATTCGGATCATCAATAATTAATTACTTAATTGAGCTATAAATTGTTAAATGATTTATTGAAAAGTGAAATTAAATTCTAAAGTGACATTTGTCCAATTTTTTTTTCAATATTTACCCAACCATCGATACAAACTTTGAACATTTTTTTGTTGTTTTTGGCTGATTTACTCCTTCATCAAAATCATCGAAATAAGATCTCTTAAAAAGTAGGAATTTCCAATGAAAATATTTCTGATTATTCGAATAATAAATTGAAATTGCTTAGTGGAGTGCACTGTAGAAGAACTGGATGAGGTTAAAAATTAAACAAAAAAAACCGTCAATCGAGTATTAAACAACCCGACGCACACTGGAAGCGCTTAAGTGCCAAATTTCATGTGCGCCCGCCAGTTTGAATTATCAAGTACAAGAGATCATGAGATAAATAAATTAGTAATTAATAAAGCAACTGAATTAGAGACTTGTTGAATGAAATACAATTCTAGTATAAAGAAATACTTTTACATTTTTTTACATACTTGGAGAGGGGTCTCATGACGTCAAATATTAACGACCGGTACTAGCATCTTACATATACATATATATATTTGTGCGTTTATCTGTAACTTGATTGAAAGGGGCCAATATCATTTTTTTTCTTTTAATATACCAAAAGTTTTCAATTTAGTGAATCATTAATTCTACAAAGGTTAGAATTTGTCTTATAACAAACTAACATAAGTTTAATTTTAAATATTTATCTAAATTGAAAACGTGTGGTATATATATAACTGTAATATATGTAAATAAAATATCTTTAATCGTATCACCTCCAGTTAATAGTAAAGGTTTGAAACCCCTGATGAATTCAATCTTCAGACATTCAAAGGGAAATGTTTTCATTGATCAGCTATAAAATCACTCACATACATTATGATACATGTGATACATTATGATAATGTTATAACGATAATGTAAAAACAACGCGCCAAGAGTATCTTGTATCTAATTATGACGGCACAATAAAGTTTTAAAAAAATCATATAATTTATCATAATTAAGAAATAAAATTAACATGCAATTTGATTACTATAATTAATTTTAAAACAGTTTTATCTTAAATATATTCTGATATTATAATAAATTAAAGATATAAAACAACACAAATATTTTCTCGTTAAATGGATCAATGTGCTGACATACCATTTTTGACATACCTTTTAACAACTAATCAATTTTTTAAACAAAAATATATATGATTTTTTTTTAATTTGTAATCCATTAAACTAAATATCAGTCAAAGACTTTAGCTATTGGTAATGAATTCGTAGTTAATGTTTGAAAAAGTATATAGGAATTCTCATAATAATTAGAGAACAGTTGAAAAACACATTTAAGACCATATTAATACTTTAGTGTTAATTTGAACTGTTATATACGTCATTTATACAAATGCTGTGTACATTAGATTAGATGAATCATCACAGAACTGAAATTTAAGTCCGTTTAAAATATCTGGTGAAATAACAATATAATAACTCATGCATGAAATTAGTTCAGTATATAAACATAAATATTGTTCAAAATTAGAAGCAAATAGTCTCAAAATATTAGTTTAATTAAATTTTAAACAATTAAAGGAAAAATCCGATCAAGCTCAGGTCCCAAGCACAATTACACCTGGCTTTCAGAAAAGCAGAGATCACTGTAAAAATTTTCCTCTACTTTTCCAAATATTAAAAAACAAAGATATACCATGAAAAATTAAAAATTTAGTTAATTATTTTTGTTCAAATTAATTATATTGATAAATATAGAATTTCCTTGTTTTAATCTTGGCGGACAATCAATTTCATCCTCCAAAATTTCCGAAAAATGCCGATACTATCTTTTTTAAAAAAAATATTTTGTTCAAATATAATGTATTAATATAAAACTTCTCAAACAATTTTAAATTTCATAGAATAAAACAAAGTTAATATCTTAATTAATTGTTAAGTTCAGTGATGTTTCATTTTAATGTAGGTTTTTAAAAATCGATATCCTAAAATTTTTCAATAATTATTGAAGTATTTTGTTATTTCTAATAAATGTCAAAATCGATTTTTTATTTCTAATGTAATATTTGTTCTAAAAACGTTTTTGATTTTTATGTTTTACAGATTAATAAATAATGAATAAAATCTCGAGAAAATTTTTGTAGTAAAACAAAATATTTATGTATTTAGAAAAAAAAAAAAAAAGAAATAGGAATTATGTTATGTGTCTATCGAAGGTTTGACGATTTTGAGTCTGTCACAGAAATAATTTTGAACTAAAAATTCAGGAAAATATGTTATGACAAGTATAATAAAGCGTATAAAGGGAAATATTACTGCTTTTATTAATTTTTTTTTAATGACGCCATTAAAATTTTATATTTTATTAGCACGCTAAAACAAAATAAAAAACTTTCTCAATTATTACAGAATGGTTTATTGTTTTATTATATCAGTAAGTAATAACTAATAAAATATATGGTATGCTTTTATTATGCATATTATAAGTTTCCAAAGAAATCTTCTTTTATAGTCATTAAATAATAATCAAGTAAGATTATTCGAATATATTGAGTTTTAGTGTGTATGAAGTTTTATTATGGAAGGGAAATTATTTGTTTGTGGCCAAATTTAGCGACATGACATATTGGGCGTTTTATTTCTGCCAAAAATTTTGGAGGATCATATTAAACTTTAGTAAACTAATAATTATGCGTATTTGTTTATTATTAGTTCGAGATTATAAAACAAATACGTATAATTATATAAAAAAGGGTTTGTAGAAAAGTAAATTTGATAAAAATGAGTGTAAAGGAAAGATTAATTCTTTCCTAAAAAGATCGAGAGACTGAGTGCATTATATGTAGAGAATTTTTTAAAAAAGACTCGACCCAATGCCATGAATACAAAGATTGTGTTTATAATAATATGTGAGATCAATATTATAATTGTGATGTTTGTGTGGCCAACTTTTAATGATATATATGGAGATACACAAACGGATGTCCGGTCCAATCTTTTGTATTGTCAAAACTTCATGGGGAAAGTAATTTTAATACTTTTTTTTTGATTTTATTAAAAACGAATATGATGATTAATTTTAATTGTCAGGGAGAAGAAGTTCTTAAGTATGTTTTTAAACTAAAATACTTACAGAAATTATGTTTATTGTATTTTTCATTTTACATTAAATATCCGCATCAATCCAACCTTCCCCTATTACAACACATTTATTATTTTTTATAAAAGAAAATGACAACAGATCAATCATTATCGACGAGAATAGCGAAAACGAAGATGAGTACCGCTTCAACACTAAGGTGTTATTAGATAAGGGATCTCTCCGTTGGAGGTTGAATGGGATCTGAAGGGAGGGGATTTTGGTTCCGCATTGATGCCCCTATCTGTGGATAATGCACGGCTCCTTTCTCATAAGGAATTTAGGGTGTTGTAGTTAAAAGTGAGGGAGCAGATACAATGGGAAAGTACCGAGAGAATGAAGAGGGCAAAGAAAACTGGATGAAAGAAGACCCTGAATGGGGAGGATGAATGGAATAAAAGGAACCGAGGATTCCAGTGGCGGAACAGAGACAATCCGAAGCCCGTAGCAAAGATGGTTTAAAGGGCGCCACGAGAGGGACATTGTGCTTTTAATTAACAATATTCAAAGGAACCGAATCTGTTACTGCTGAGGAACCGGTGAAAAATTAAAAGAAAAGTAATTTCGGATTCTTACTTCCCTTTCTGTACCCACCCCTTAAATTTATCAGGAAAATGAGCTTTTATTGGTAATTAGGATGTATTAGCTTACCCAATTTCAACAATGAACTTAAAAAAAACAATTAAATAATAACTAATGATTATTAAAAATAAATTAAAATTGAAGGAATAATTAATAGCAAAGTAATTAAATTAAGCAAGAGCATAAGCTTCGTAAGAGACATAAATTAGTTATTGGGATAGAATTGTTATATTTCAACCATAAAACATTAAGTATCTTAATTCCGAAATACCACCAGGGATGTAATAGATAGTGTTAATGCCGTATTTGTTTTTTTTTAATCAAAACTATTCTTTTACCTGTATTTAACCTAAGAAACTCTTTACCACAATATCCTTTATTATGGTTCCGCTTACTGAACAGATATGCCCAAAATGGACCAGCGATAAACATGGAATATTAACATTGAAATCCAGGTCGCTTTTGGACCTTTCAACATTTACCAGACGCTCTAAAAAAATTTAATTGAACTTATGATAAAATACAATAAGTAAATATAATAGCTTATGAATTAGAACACATGATCTTGTGAAGGAACCACCCGATAGTAGCAGTTAATAATTATGATAAGTTAGAAGATCCCCTTGCCCATCTTTTTCTATACTCCTCGTAGAGTTTCTATAAGAGATAGTTTGGGATGCAAGTTTAAGAACTGGTGCGCTTTTGTGGGTAAGGATTTTTAAATTATTTAATGTACATCTACAGAACCGGTTTACAAAAAGCTGAATTACTTATATTAAATCGAAACTTTTTGAAGAGATCTTAAAATGTACAGAACGCAGTTATGAGTAGCAATCAGCGATTTCTACGCATTTTAACTCATTCAATACAATTGACAAATTTTCTTGTAATACAAATCGAATGGTACATTATTAGCCCCATAAACCAAAATAACACAAAGGTACTAAAATATTTTAGCCTGATTGACCAAGCAAAGTGGAAAAAAATTTTTTTTAGAGAGAAATAAAGCTGATCTTCGTATTTCGCTCCTCAAAAAAAAAAACTTTAAATAGGAATTTTCATACTAATCGAAAAATAAAATTATTTTACTCAAAATTTTCGCCTAGCATTTCGGACAATTTTTTTTTCTTCAGAAATCACAAAAAATGCCATAATTTTATTAATTTATTAATTAATAATTAATTAATTATTAATTTATGCGCTGTTAGTGTGGTACTAATATTACTAAAAATTTCTACCCAGTACATTATTAAATCGGATGATCCCTTTCCGAAATATTGAAAATACTACTGATAACAGGTTTGTGGATGTGTAAGCAAAAGTGGAAGATAGTATCTCATAAAGTCAATATGAGACCATCAGGATGCGAGATAAAAATCATAAAAAACGGATTAACTGTTTGATATATTATGCCTGGACTAAAATAACTTTAACACTTTGAAAAGTAAAAATAATATGTTTGAAGACGCATAATTGTTTCCTAAAGGCTTTCAAACTTTTTTAGATATCTATCATATTGTACCTCTTGATTGCTGGTTCTTTTCATCTTTTAATTTGGTCATAATCTTCTTCCTTTTTTTTTCTTTTTAACGAAAGCGGATTACAGTGGGAAAAGAAAATGAAGTAATTGTTCGAAATAAATCGATGGAACTACGGCTTCCGTTCTGGCTTTGAACGGTGGACCAATGCGTACTATGAAGATGGAGGAGACAAAATAATGATACGAAAATTGGTCAGACTTGAAGACAAAAAGTAACACTCCTTCCCCTTTTCAACACTTTTATTAATGTTAAATACAGTTTTTCAAACAAATCATAAGGGAGCAAAAACAAATTATATAGGTACAATTGATCAAAAGAAAAACAAGAAGTATTTTTACGTATGCTAACTATAGTAAAGAGATACTTCAGTTGAATGTATAGGTTAAAAGGTTTTTTTTAGACAACTGCATTTGTTTAATAATTATTATTAATATAACTACTTAAAAAAAATAATATTAATCAGAGTATTTTTAAAAAGTTTGTTTCGAATACCTTTTGAATTGTTTTAATTTTCCAAAGGTTATTATTATTTTATTTGCTTAAGCTAATAATTATCTAAAACAAATTGGAAATTTTTGTGTTAATAAATTTAAATCTTTTATTTAGACTTCAAAACTAATTCTTAACAGTCTCATCACGATTTCAACCAAACCTTTGTGTTTGGTTTTATTTATTTTGATGCACTCATATCTGTGCCTCTTAGAATCTGTGAAAATTATTTGGTCCAGTTTTTGTTAAGGATGTAAAGGTTCATGACCAATGGTTGTGTAAGGAGGTTTATCTGGCTCCCCCCCCTCCCAATTAATAGTACTCACTCCCTTGAGGCTGGATGTTCCCAAGGAGATCATCCAACCCAAATGTCGTTCAATGGTTTATAAATCAGAATAAATTACCACCTTCTCACTAGATATGTGTAAACATGTATATAAATTCGGGTAGAGTTTTAAGTAATAGTAAAAAACTTATGTAGCAGCCTCCTGTGAAAACCTGTTTCCATATTTGATTTGATTTTTGATAAGGATAACAAAATAGTTCTTTAGTTATAGTTCTTTAATGCTATAAAGAATATTTTAATTATTTCATTTACTGATAAATATAGTCTATAGCTATTGTAAACACATATTTTTTAAAATGTTAATATTTTTTTTTTGATTTTGATATTTTGCACTTAATAGTTTTTCGGGGTGCTAAACACGAATTTGAGCACTGTAACTTCATTCATATTTTTTTTCCAGGAAAAATATATAAAATATTATCTACAATTAATTACCTACGTTTTTGTTCTTTATATTTTTTTCGACAGAAAAAAAAGACATTTTTTATTTTAAATATTTTCATGCCTAACGAGAAAAATAAAATCAAGTTGGCAAAGTTATAATTCATAATCACTACCCTTAAAACATGAACATACAAGTACTAATTTTCCTGACTTCTCCGAAATACACTACCGAGAACCATTTTTTTAGAATTCTATTGGATTAAGGTGCTCTTATGCAAACCAAAAATGTGTGGAATTTAATCTGGTTTAAATTAGTGTATGTTGATGTGTTAAAAAAATGCACGAATTTCATTTTTTAAAAATATTATTTGCGTTTTTATCTTTTTATTTTATATTTTCGTAAGAAAACTGAGATGACACACTGAATTTCTTGTTCAGTACCCTTAGCATTAGGCAACCACCTTTTTTGAACCCCATTGCCAGGACAGTATGAACTTAAAAAAATTGTTCATTATTTTGAAATAAAATGTTTTTCACATTAGAAAGTTTTTCTTCTTATATTATGTATTTTTGTGAAAACTAGTTCCTATTAATACCTTTATTCATTAAATTAAATTTAAAAAAAAATTAAATCTGTACTACTATAACCAACGAAGGGTCGGGTACTTGAAGGGCAATTTGAAAGGAAGTACTGTTACTAGACCAACGGTTGTGCAAGGAGGTGAATCATAATCATGTTTGATCACCAATTAAGGTTACCCACTTCGTGATGCTGTGTGGACCTCGGAGGGCTCCCTAAACCACAGGGTTGACTCACGGCTACAGTCATACAATAAATAATTACTGCCACAGACCGATTCAAACCCTGGTTCTCGGAGTTAGTAGCACAGTTATATTTATTTATAATAAATGTTTCATATTAACACGTTTGGGGTCTCTTCACTTATCTTCAGGATCAACAATCTTATCAGTAGTTGAAATGTCATTTTGCTATCAATCCATAATTTTATATTTTGTCTTTAATTAAAATACTTTAAATAAGTGAACATTATAAAACATTTTAATTAAAAAAATTATAGACCAATTATGGATAGATATCAAAATGATGTGAGTATGGATAAAATTGTTGATACTGAAAAATATATATGAAAAATATATAATTCAAGATATTAATTGGGGAGAAATTCTCACAAAAATACTTAATTTATCACTATTTCTTATTATTATTCTTAGTCAAAGAAATGAAAATTGCTTAAAGTATCTCATGTAATTCAATCATTTTTCAGTTTTTAGTTTAGAGAAGTAGAATTTTATTATATCAGTATTATTTACACGAATAAACTTTTTAATAAACTAGAAAATTAGTAGCTGTCATAAAATTAGTCAGTAGTATCTGGCAAATTATTATGCTATTATCACTAACGATTTCGTCTTTTAAACATGGAGAGATAAAAACCTCTTCAAGTTCATGTAGTTGCTATGCATATTATGTGATTGAAATCAATTATTACACAAATTACACAAACAAAATAAAGTGAAAAAAAGTGTAATGCTTTGAGGTTTATTATAAATCGCATGATTCATACAGAAGCGTCATAATGCGAAAACAAAATTAAACACATTTGCAAAACACTCACATAGAGTTCCTGAAGAGAGGAATTAGACCATTTTAAAAGTTAATTTATTTTGAGCCGGAATCCTCTTTAGATGTTCACACGTGTTGCTAAAAATGCCATTTTTTTTTGCACTAAAATAGTTACAGTCTAATCCAGAGAGAGGGCATTTTGTTTCTTTATTATATTTATTTTCAGGAAATTAAAATCCTTTTAAACACCTGAACAAAATTTCGGGATCTTGCCCATTATTCAGTTCTTATTATTAATTTGTCGACATTTGTCATTGAACGTAAAAAGTCATTTCTATATATTCCTATTTTTTTTACTAACTTTTTTTTTTTATTATTAATTATTTTGCTGTGTTAAAATAATATTTGTCTTTTTCTATGCACTTACTTCATTTTATGCCCACTCACTTGTCTTAATTTCAGTGCATAGGGTTCCTGAAGAGAGGAATTTGACCATTTTAAAAAATGGTTTATAAATTTCTTAATTTATTTTGAGTCGGATTTCTCTTAACCTGGTATGAGTTTCCTAGTCTTTGTCCCCTAAGAGGTGTCCCCTGAGAATTTATCTCATTGTAGACGATTTTTACTACTTTTTTAATATAATTTGATGTGGTGATGACAAAAATCTTTATAATTACTTTCAATTCATGAAATTTAAATTGTAAATTGTAGCTCTTCCATCAGGGGCTGAGAGTCCAGATTTCGTAAATGATCTAAGATCTTCTTGCTTCGGCTCATGATTTAAAATAAGAAACGCAGGTGTTCAGGTGAGCAATATGCTGAAATGAGGAAAAAAATATCACGTTAGGAGTGTACTGATGAGAGAAATGCTCCGTCTCACCGCTGCGAAGAGGCCAGAGCAAAACTGAATTGAGTATATTTGGGGATATAAAAGAGGAAGTAACATAAAAAAGCGGCAATAACAACATAAAAGGGTTAATAAAAGGTAGTCAAAAATATAAACTATGAAAATACACTGTGTATGAAAATACACACCTCTTCCGGGATAACATGTTCACATGTGTTGCTGACAATGGTATTTTTTTGTTAGCACTATAATAGTAACAATCGAATCCACAGAGACAACAATTTGTTTCTGTTGGGTTTTTTATTTATTGTTTGGGTAATTCTGATCTTAATTGTTCCAAGATAGATTTATTCCTTTTTTTAATTTTAGTATTTTCAACATTGACCACAAACACAATTGGTGAGCTATAACTTCTTATCAGAAATGTTTTTGTTCATGTTTCTTTTTCCTCTTTAATTTAAAAATTCAGCGGTTTTTTTTCCCCTTCGTTCCTATGTAAGCTACTTAAGAAACAATCATGATTTTTTTATTATATGTATACATCTAATTTCTATTTCATCTAAATATTTTCCAGACCAATTCTAATTAAAAGCATACAAAACTATGTATAAAAAAGGTCACACAATTTCTGCTTACCACCCTGCTTATGTTCCTTGTCTACTTATGTTAATTTTGTGTAGCTTGGTGGGTAAAAATTCGTATTTTAGAGTTTCTTGAATTGGGAATAAGGATTATAAATGTTGTTATTACCAAGAATACAACAGTAAAACCGAGAACGTTTCTCATTGGAATCGGTTATATCTATTTTTCCTTTTTTTTCCCTTCTTAGTTAGTCTTTAAATTCTTTGATATTTTACATTTATCTATTTCTCATTAATGCTAATACCAGGGACAGGTTATTTTTTCAAATCAAAAAAATTAAATGTACTTTAGATGAAGATTTTTTGAAAATTTGGTATTTAAACCCTGTTAGACTTCTTCAATGAAGATAATATCTATCTGGTAATTAAGACCACTTAATTGTGGTTTGACCCACACTTAGAGTTTAATCAAAATCGTAAGAGCCATTTGTGAGAAAATAGAAAAAAATGTGAAAAATCGATTCTATAAAATGTATCTGAATGGCCGAACAGTTTGTTTCATCCTTTATATCTTATAGTAGAGCTATTATTAAGTTTCGGTTTATTTATGAAAATTACTCATTTAGTTATCGTAATCGAAGATAGGAAAATTAACTAAGGATGAATCAATTAAAATTATTATTTATGTTCCACTACGGCCAGTTATAAAGCTATTATATATCAGCAGATGGAAACTACAATTGTAAAGGAAACAAAAATTTAGACAAATAATTTTCATAAATTAATTTTTTTTTTTAATTCAAAACTTTAATTATTGATAAATATGGTATTACAATCTCCACAACGTTATAGGGCAATACGTAATAGTGATAACTGATCAAATTCATACTAAAATTTAAAAAAAATAAAGTAGGATAAGA
>NW_027112997.1:845963-849765 GCF_000696795.3 Halyomorpha halys | reverse complement strand
GAACATGATCAAACTATGTACATGAAGAGACCAAAAAAATAAATAAAAATTATAATAAAAATAGTAACTAACACTATTGATGACGCAGGTTCCAAGGACCCACTCTATGCCCCACATTTTTAAATTTAAATTTTAGATTTTGTTATTCAATTATTTATTTAAAAATCGATTAAAAAATTACAAATTAAAAAAAATCTGTTTTTGTTATTGGCAATAAAACCATATTTAGGATCATATAAGACCAAATATTGGCGTTACAAGATATAAATTAAAATTCTGAAAACAAGTATTTATGATAACATGCAATGCCCATTAAATCCAAATAAATTTTTTTGTAGTAACAGTCAAGTTCAATTGTTCCATAGTTACTTCTTCGTTCTACCTGAACGGGGAATGCAGAAATTTGATATCACAGAAGATCTTGAAAGATTTATTCAACATTTTAATCGTAAACGATTTTGTACATTTAAACACTTAACTAAGAGTGAACCAGAAATTCGAATGAACAGGCAATACTTCAAAATCAAATTACTTTTAATATTCATCCAACGCCGCATGAGTTTTGTCAATGGATGTCTGCAAAAAAATCTTTATCTTGAAGAAAGACTATCATGAAATCCTCAGAAAGAGGCCTGAACGACAAGAAAATATCTATAGATTCCAGTAATTCAACATTAACCATTACGTTATGACCAAATATTAGAAGTTACATGTACAGGCCGAATTTCCGTCCTGTGAAAAATCGAAAAACGTTGGAAAAAAACAAACCCAAGGCGTGTTACGTTAGTTGTATTATTTCAAATATTATTTTTAATTGTATGACATGTATGATGACAAAACACAATACATTGAAACATAATTATAAATTTCAAATAGATAAAAAGTTTAAAAAAAAAAATGCAAGAAAATATTATTATTATGTTATGGACTTTTATAATATCATTATTATAGTTTTTTATTATTAATATTATTAGTATTACTTTCACCAAAACTTCCAAGAATCCAACTTTTTTTAATTGATAAAAAATTCCGATCCTTTGGTATCTAAAAACTCAAACCTATAAACATTCAATAGACAGGGTTAGTTTTGAAATCCACCCAGTCCAAAAAATAATTTGTAAAAATGTGAACAAAATACCCACAAGTTGAGCAAACTGCTTGTAACAAGCACTTTAAAGCACTCTCACACTATCTCTCTGTCATGACAATGCTAATACGACAGAATACAGTCATTGTTGATCCTGACTTTAAAGTTTATTCAACTATTGTGTAATTGGTATAACTACTAAAGGTAGAACAATTTTAAGATGAAAAAATATTTGAAGTATTAAATTGGAATAAAACACGAACAGTTTAGTCGATGCGATGAGGTAAAATCATCCGAGTGTATAATGAACACAAGAGATTATTGATGCTTGATTGAGAGGGAAACGGCAAAGGTGCCAAAATATAGATGTGAAGATCTACCATGTCGAAATGATGCTAAAAGATCACTAATTGTTTTACTGATAATCTTTTTATGAAGTATTCTGATTTCACGAAAGGTTGATAGAGTACATTTACATATTTCGTACTTTAAAATATTACGGAATAAAATTATATTTGATAATAAGTGAAAAATTTAAAAAAATATGTTTTAGAAACATTTGTATATGGAATTTTGATGAAATCATTAAAAAAATAAAAGATATCTCAGATGAAATATAACTAAATAGAGAAACAAATTGTAAGAAACTTAAAAAAAGTAATTCCTAAAGTTTGTTTCAACTCGTAGTCTCATAGTGCTATTAAAGAAAAAGTTTAGTGGTAGTCCAACATAATTCTATCTTACTGCATGTTAATATCATAATTTATGATATACTGAGGCTGAAAAATTATAAGATACTGAACTAAACATTTTTTAAGTTTAAACCTTTTTTTATCGTTGAGCTGGTATTAGCTTGATTGAAATCTAAGCATTTGTTTGATTTTAAGTCACTGTGAGGATTGCAAACGATATTATCCTTTATGCTTGGAATAGTAAAATCGAATTTATAAGCTCCAGTGCTTCGGAAACCATTAAAGTTTTTATAGTAAGGTAAGAGTTGTTAGAAGCTTTTTTGGTGCATTTGATCAACACAGCTCGGTCCTTAAAACTTTAATAAATTGGGTTTTTAATTCATATTTTTACGTTCTGGAAATTCTTTTGACTGTTTGTTAGTTTAATGAATTAGGTAACATAGGAACTTTTAGCGCTATAGCAAACGCGTATTCTCAAGGAAGATAAAATGTTAAAAGTAACTGACCTGTTGGGAGACCCTCTAGGCGCTTCTTCCTTGTTCATCTTAAGGGATAGCCTCTTGAGGACGTCGTCCATTGTCCTCTTGCTGTTGTGGTTGAGGGTCGTGGAGTTGTTGTTGAGGAGGGTTGCCTGCGGAGGCTTGTGGCAGTCGGCCGGTTGCTTCTCCTCCTGTTCTTGGTCCGTCATACCCTCCGAACCGGGGCTGCTTGACTCCAGCTTGTAGAACATGCCCGCTCTCACTTCTTCCTCCCCGTTCTCGCTACCCTCTTGCAGCTTGGAAGGCGGCGACTTACGCTTAGAGGACATAGTTCTGCAACAGATACCAATCATCGCTTAGTTCTGGGCTATTGGAAGAGGACAAGAAGGTTAGTTTTTGTTTGTTCTTATGGGATGAAGTGCTCCGCCTTGCTGACTGATGGGTCCACTTAAAACGCCCTGAGTCAGCAACATATATTTGTTTTTATGGGGTCTGATGAATAGATAGGTAGTTAGGCCAGATAGGCATTTAAAATAGCTCGGTCGCAGGAATACCGAGATTATTCAAATATTATTGAATTCTTCTTTGATTTGTTAAGTAAGTCAAAATTAAATAAAACTATACTTAATGAGAACCTTATTTCCAAAAATGGGACTTAAATTATTAGATGAAGGCGGTATCTACATTGTATTCGATATACTTTGTCACAATATTGCTGTGAGATACGTTACACAAATTGCTAGGAACTGTGCAGTGTAGTTAGCTATGTTATTGTAGTGTGTGATTGCTATGGACTAGTTATCATTTATCTTTTCCAGAGACTGAACCTTCATAAAAAAATGTATTAATTTACATTAATTCAAATATTTTTTAAAATATTAATTCAGGTATTTTATTATTTATTTTTATTTTATAAATATTATTTTTAATTGTACATGGAAGATGAAAAAATACAATACATTAAAATTTAAAATTGTACTTTGTGAGTAGATTAAAATTATTTTTGTCTGTTCTGTTAAAAAAATTCTATATTTATTTTTAATGAATACTTTTTTTTTTCTCACATAAAAGGTAGGGTGTCGTATTACTCTCACTCAAAGTTTATATTTCAGCTTAGGCTTATTTTACTTAATAAAGAATTATGATCCTTTGGTATTAAAAAACTAGAATATGACCGTGAATATTGAAATACATAGGAGTTTCTTCTTGAAAAATGTCTGTGATCAAGACAAGTCTTTCAGGTTATTTCATTCATTAACAGAAAATTAACCAGGTGGAATTGGTATGTAGCTTGATGAATGAGGAGTTTAGTTTGGTTTTTAGCATTTTATGAGTTTTTGAGGAAAGATCGTTTAGTTATGGGCTGCGCGTAGGTCAGTGGTTAAGACACAGTCTTACCAATTTGATGTCTATTGGCGGTGCCGGTTCGATTCCGGCCTGGGACGTTGACTTTATTCATTAGGGGTATTCATGATCTTTGGTTTAACATGTTAATGTGTTAAATGAAAAAACTCATGTTAAATCGAAAAAAATTGCCTTCTTTT
>NW_027112997.1:831941-845433 GCF_000696795.3 Halyomorpha halys | reverse complement strand
GTAAAACATTTAACATTTAACACAACATCATGAATACCCCTATTGAGTGGTGGTCCCACAAAATGAAGAACTTTGATCCCCAACCATGGTTAGGCAGTATAGGACTTCAATAGGAGTCTTGGCCAAAAAAAAAAAGTTTAGTTATGACCAAATCACCTCCTTGCACAACCGACGTGCCATCATTAATGAAATTTATTACTTTAAGATTCACATTTCTAGTTATATTTCCTTTGGTCTTTTTCCTTTTCTACCGCTGGTGTTTTGATGTCTACTGCTGCTGCAAAAACATACTTCTGGTTATAAAATCACAATCGTTTATTTTTTATAAAATTTAAAATAAGTAAGCTTTAAGAGAAGTTTAACAGCCTAATTTTTTTTTAAAAACAAATCCATGTGTAAACTAACATGGTAATAGTATAGGTAACATTCCAAATATTGTCGGTGAAGTGTCAAATGCTACTTCTATCCTAGTAGTGGTTCCATGGTGTTAAAGAAATATTTAATAACTAAAACATTTTTTCAAGCTCAACTTTAAAAATCTATGTCGCATAACTCTTGAAATAAGTTCGTTATGTATATTTCTTAGTTATCTTTATCTCCTGTTTCAAATAATATTTAGTATAAGGAAAAGAGGCAGCTTATACATTCTATATAGATTTACATAATGTCTAGCCGTATTCAGATAAATTTAACGAGAAAGCAAAAACTCGTTAAATTTATCTGAATACTTCAGTTGACTGGAAAAATAACGGCATGCTTGTTTTCGTAACTGACTACTTAATTCAAATTATATGTTAAATAGAAATAAATATTAATAAAATTTTTGAACCTCTTTTAAATTCGATTAAGATATTAAATTATTTCGATACCTAATCATTCGAATACTATGTTTTAGTAGTTTCAAATCAGTAGTAACAAATGAAAAAAAGTAATTATTTGCTTTCGCTTTGACTCATCTTTCGGGTTCTATTTCATTTGCTAGTCTAGTTTTGATAGAGTTTCAATTTAAATATTCAAAATTTGAGTTTTTTCATACTATACTGATTGATTGGCACACTTACGTCGTGGCAAACCAATAATCGGATGTATGATAAAATAAAAAAAATCTCAGCTGACTCTATATTATTTTCTGTTAATACTTAAACAAGAGAGAGAAATACTTTACTTATCTATGCTGCCTAAATACATCAGGTTGCTATCTCACACAGCATACTTATCAATCCGTAATCGGACATATATAAATTACACATACATGGTATAATCAGAAAAAAAGAGATATAATAATAAGATATAATAAACAATTTTTTTCCCCCTACAGTTTCCTTTTACAATTAATTTCGGTCTGTACAACAAATACAAAGATTTCAATTCATCCCTCCTAGATCCTCTTCAGTGACCCGCTACACAAATTCAGTATTATACGGTAATGTGAGATCAGACCAGCATTCATAGTCACAGCAGTAGATCAGTTTACCAAAAACAAACAAATAGATACATTTTACGAGAATAAGACTAACACATAGATTAAAAGGAAAATATAATAAAAAAACCGGTTACAGGAAACACTTGAATGGATAAATAAGTTAAAAAAATAATAATAAAATAAAACTTCAAACCAAGCTCCGAAGTTCTGTCCATACAACTTAAATTTAGCGTTAGGGAGGGCAGAAATACAGCCTTGATTAGGGCATTAAGTAGGACATTATCTGGTGGCTGGGGTGGGGGGGATCGGATGGTAGCAGCTGATTGGCTGGAAATGAGGACAGTTTACCAGATCGCGGATGTATCACTTTTTATTGGCGCACTGTGGGGGTGGAGGCGAAGGGTTATTAATTCCTTTGCCAATTATCGAAAGGGCTGCAATATCCTGGCCCAGGAGATGACGCCATTTCCTAACGCTCCTTGCTTAATCCGCCTCCGATTGGAGGAGGCATTAGGACGTCAAATTATGACCAATTAGACATCCCGAAGGGAGTGGCCGAAATCATCCGTCCAGGCTCACGGTTCCTTCTCTTGATTACCGAAATTTTGGGTCATCCATGCCCCTGGCTGACAATCATGTCCGGAACTTAATCGCTGGAAGGCTTCTTCAGGAATGGATATGGATCGACCGCTGTTCAAGACCTTAATCATTAGCCAGTATTCTTGACCGAGGCGATCACAATACATTGTTTTTTTCCTCCAATCTATCCTACTATAATAATTATGATATGCGACCACGTGCTTCCTTTGTGAGGACATTGCATGGATCAAAGCATTTACATACAACAACAAAATACCATTTTTAGATGTACTTATGATTAGAAGTTCGAGCGGGAATTTTTTTTTTTTATTTATTTATTTAATGTGATTTACAACTGTACAAATAATAAATATGTTGTACGTTTCATATACACTTGAAAATCTTGGGAAGGGACCACCCGCTGGTGGTACTTCAAGCATTAATTTAAATTTGGAGGTCCCGTAGCCATCTTCTTTTCAGACGCCTCGGATGATTATCAGGGATTGTTAAGGATGAAGGATTAAGAATTAATGGGCTAGGATGGGTAAGGAGTTTGGAGTGAAAAGACGCATATCTGTTTTGGGCCAAATCTACAACGAATTGAATGTCTTTGTGAATGAGTTTATTTGTAACGTAATAACGAGCATCAAGGATTTTACGTAGGATTATGGATTGTAAAGATTGGATGCGAGAGGAATTCGATGGTTTGGTAGAGCCCCAGAGCTCAATTCCATATGTCCAAATTGGCCTGATTATCGTAGTGTATACTAATTTTTTGTAGTGAATGGGAAGTTTAGAGCGTTTGTCAAGTAAGTGTTGTAGCAATCGGAATCTACCAGCAGTTTCTTGACGTTTCAGTCTTGTGTGTGGATTCCACGTAAGTCTCTTGTCAAGATGGAGTCCTAAGTATGGAATCTGTTCAACAGGCGTTAGTGGAGTATTTAGAAATTTTCTGCGGGAAAATTAAAACAAAATTGTGGAAAAAGTTTTGCAATTACTAAACCAAACACTAACACTAATACTGATACAATCGATACAAAAAAAAAAAAACTTCAAGCGAAGTCTAAAAGAAATGATCACAAGAGAAAAACATAAGAATCTGATTATTAAAAAAATATATATAGCACATATATAGTGTTCTTAGCAACTAAATAAATTTAAAAAATAGAAAACAGACTGACTAACTGCAAGGATGTAAGGTTACATTTTGGAAAAACCAAAATAAACTAACACCATTTAAACCTATTCAGTACTGCCATAGACTATAGAAACACTGTAAGTGAAGTTTGTAGTCACTAATTTTAAATTATATTCTGTTCATTATAGTTTTTTTTATTAATCAGTTGAAGAAATTCTTTGTTTTAAAAAAACTGTTTTTTTCAATTTAGGGCATGACTGTGCAAACAATAAAGTTGTGAAACGCTTAACGCCTTTATATAGTTGTGTTATTGACTAATCCTCAAGATACACAAATTTATATGTAAGTGATCAAATAATGCGTAGCTTATACACATATAGAAATACTTTCCGAAAAATTATAAGCAACTAATTTCCTGATTTTTAAATTTTGGTTTTAAAAAGTCTCAGTAATCATCGCTAAGTGCAGTATAACAGCTAGTGATTTTAATAGTGGAATTGGTTAATCAGTGTCTATGGTTTGAAATTGAATAACAATTTAGGAAGAAATGGGAGGGGATGGGAGGAGGTGTTATATCTGTGGAGAGGACAATAGGTGCTCTGTAGGTGCTCAGATGCAAATCAGATCCCACAGCCAGGTACTTTTCTTTAATTAACCTTGGGCCAGCCACAGGGACCATGCGACAAATTAGGGATAGGAATATTTCAGGATCAGAATTACTAAAACATTCTACCCGTTCCACGGATCATGTAAGGTAAAACGTTCTATCTAAGGCTTGTCTTTGAACATCTTACTATAAGCATTATCTGACAGATGTAAGAAAAAAAACGAGAAGGGTACTTTTATTTAATTAATAATATCAATCCGAAGCTAGTAATTAAAATACTTAAAATTATAAGTAAGATACTGGCTAAGGATATTCTGAAACGTATAGATTAAGTTCTTAAAATACTTTCTTAATCACTTAAATTTGTCATTTACACTACCTTATAGTAAATTCAAAATTCTTGGTTGAACTAAATTATATTGCATTTCTATTGATTAGGCGATGCAGTTTTAGCAGATGCATATAACGGTTTATAAATGGTCTAAACGACGTTGACAGAGATAAGAATTATAAAATCAGCGTAAATTCCGTCATTATCGAATTGATTATTTTTATGATTGGGCCAACAACCGCTCGGGAAATTATTGCGGTAGAGGGGAGAGGAATTTTCAGTTTTTATTTAATCTGCAAATGTTTGGTTTAATTAATGCAGCTAGGTAGTGACAAGATCTCCAGGGGTAATGTGATGTACCCAATATGTTCCAAAATCGGTATTGGACGAATAGTTTGGCCGCTACATCCTTGGCAATGTTTGTCAAATTTTTATAAATTAAATGTAGGGGTAAACATTGAAAGCAAATGTTTGTCTCTCTATACTGGACAAGGGTTTGGTCATCCCTTGAGTCTTGTTCAGGGCACCCCTAATCATAGCATTAAGAAAGTCTTGCATTGAAGTGATGTAAGCAAAAAGAGGCCTTCCATGACTGCACTTCTGAGTGAGCTTCCCAGAGTGGGTTCGATTACCTCATGGGCAGGTTAATATCAATTGTCTAATTGGTTTTTATAATCCCACCTTTATTTTTTTTTCGCATAATAAATAATTATATTTAACGTAATTATATAACAATAAATATCAATAGTTAACAATTAAATTAGTGATATGCATCTAGCGTCCCATTGTAATGTAATATTGAATCATGAGAACGATATTCATAAACATAAAAGTAAGAAAAAATATCAAACTTAAAGGTAATTTTATTTTCAATAGGTTTTATGATAACTACTAAAGACTTCGGCTGCATGGAAAATGAGTAAAAAAAAAATGTTTACCAATGACCTTTAATAATTTAAGACGCTTACGCAAGATTCTAACAAACATCCAAAAATCAGAATAAAAGTTCATGAAAATTTCAGCCTGATATCTTTCATTCCCATGTTGGGGGGCCAAGTTTTCATTTTCGCGGGACCGCCACAGAAATATAAGTCGTAACTGCAACGAGCTAAAGTTGACGCTTTAACTCCCTTGACTAAGAACGGCCCAGCTAGTAACTTACTTAAAATTTGGTCATTAGTTTACGAAATTTTAAGGAGTTTAAATCAGTATCAAACCGAAGTTGACTTCTCTGGGTCGGATACGGAATAAGAAAAAGCCAATAATAATATTGTTTAGTTGGTATGACGGATGGGATAGGGCGATATGTAGGATAGATATTGGAAGGAGATTGGATTGCTTGTAGACGCGGGGAGAAATACGAGCGGTGGGCTGAGATGGAACAGCTACCAAATTCTAGGGCACGGTCAGGGGCTTTGTTTAAAAACGAAGGAGAAAATATATAAATATATGTTTATAAAAAATGGCAAAGTTTTATTCAAATTTTATTATTCTCCTAACCTACAGTGAAAAACATTTTTTTTAAATAATAATAATTTTCTTAACTAATTAATTAACATTGCAATATACAGAATACAAATTAGAATTTAAAAATTGAAACATTACATACAATTTTTTTTAAAATATTTATTTATTGCTATTTACAACTGTACATTATAATACATTTAGTAAATCTGATCTAAGTTAAATTGGAGAGTTACAGGTGTGTAGAGAAACTACCCATTGGTAGCACTCTAATGACATTTTACATTAGCTGGTCTCGTGGCCATCTTCTTTTCAGGCACCTCGGAGGATTGTCAGGAATGGAAGAGGATGCAAGATTAGAAACTAGGGGGTTTGAGTGGTTAGAGAGTTTATAATGGAAGGAGTGATATCTGGTTCGGGCTGGATCGGTTACATAGGGCACATTAAGGTCTTTATGTATGATTTTATTTGTGACAAAATAAGGAACATTTTATAGGATTTTACGAAAGATTTTGAATTGGATATGAGAGGAATTCGGTGATTTATTGGAGCCTCAAAGCTCAGTCTGTATGTCCAGATAGGCCTTATTATAGTTTTGTAGATCAGTCTTTTGTAATGAATTGGAAGTTTAGACCGTTTGTCTATTAAGTATTGTACGAGTTATAGTCGGAATCGACGTGCAGTTTCCTGTCTTTTCCAAAATCCGAAGATTCCAAATTAGTTGTTTTCCAGATGTAGTCCAAGTTAGTCGTTGTTTAATGTCACCCTAATAAAAAAAAAATCAAGTGATGCCAGATCTGGAGAGCGTGGCAATAAACACATATCCAATGGAGTTCAGCCACTGCTGAAGGTAATCACTTTGCACAACATTTAATACGGATTTTTTCTAATATCAAATTTACTAAATGTATTTTTATGTAAATACCAATAAAAAAATATGGATTTTAATGTATAAATTTAATTAATAAAATAGCTAGAACACTTATTAATTTATTTATAATAACCAAAATAATTCATAACAATGAATATTATTGAACGTGAATATCTTCTAAAGGAAGCGTTTACGGACATATTTTCTTAGGAATTTTTTTCTTGTTTAGGGATCCTTAATTTATATTTTCAGTTAGGGCACTTAATCCTAAAACACCCTCTTTATTTCTTATTAGTTTTTCGGAATAAAATGACGGCTGGTTAGACGTTTCTTACGGTCATATCTTGGCTGTTTATTAAGATGAAAAAAGAATCCTCATTATTCAGGAATCACTTTCTCAAAATATTATAAAAACAGGAAAAAGGAGGGAAAACATTGAAAATAAAATAAAAACAGCAAATATAAACTTGTTCAAAAATGAACTTTTTTTAATCGACCAAGAAAAAAAATTACCCCTCAAATATTTTGAATTTACATTATAAGATACGCAGAATCCAAAAACTTGGATTTTTTATTATTTATTATTTACTGATATAACAGAATAAATAGGTCAAACGATAATGTGTGGCGTTTTTATTTAACGTTATAATAATTTCAACTAAATGATTGACGATAATTAAAAAAAAATTACAAATAACTTAATATCTCGTTGCTTAATGTATATAAAAACAGGAAATACATTTAAAAAATATATAGAGTCGAGAGATGTAAAAATATTACTTCGATTCTGATTTTAAACAATAAACTTATAATATCTAATAGGCGTAGATATCCATTTATACATATGTACACACTCAAAATATGTTGTGCTTGGCATTCAATCGATTTACTGCATTTTCTTGTTTTCAAGACTTCTTCGTTGGTTTTAAACTGAAAAATAATATTATAAATTTTCGTTTTATATCAATTGTTTTAAAAATAACAATAATTAATACAATATTATTATTTTTATTACGAATTTGGAATAATGAAGACATCTTAACAGGTACTAGCGGTTGCCTTGTGCAAAGACTGCCAACCTGGCCTAACTTATTTTTAGAAGTAGTAGGGTAGTGGTTATCACTTCATTTAGTCTTCTCGGTGCCTTCGATACCGCTGTTTTAGTCGCACTAAATTATATATTCTTAATCTCTCATCCTTAACAATCCCTGATTAATCCTCCGAGATGTCTGAAAAGAAGATGGCCACGGGACCTTCTAATTTAAATTAATGCTAAATAAATTATATGAACAATTCAAATCGCAACGATGAGAATCTTGTAATTCCAAAAAAATTAAAGATACAGACAAAACAAAAATTTCCTCATTTAATTTTGTAATATTTATTTTTTGTCAAAATTTTAAGCGATATATGTAGCGACATTTATTGATTGTAAATATATATTGGCTACATTTTTTTTTTAATTGATAAAAAATTCAATTAAAATGACACAACGTATGTAAAAGAACCATAATAAAAAAGAAAAGAAAATGTGGCTATATTTCAAAACTTTAATGTAACAAACAACTTTTTAATATTTTATCAAAATAGGCCCCTGTAGGGGGACCGTCCGAAACGTAAAATGTTTATCAGATTTGCCACTGAATAAACACGGACATATTGTTTAATCGTATAAGTGGTTCGTTATTCTTGGTTTTCATTTTCCTGCAAGTGTTCTATTTCCAAAGAAAAAAAAACAATAAAAATTCTTCGTTTTGCGTTTGTGCTTCGATTTTAAAAATGGAACGGAAATACTGTTGAGAGCTGCGTTAAAACGTGACTGCTTAGACATTTTCAAATAAATATGGAAATATATTGTTGAAGGATGATTGATGTATGTTTCAAGGTGTGCCGTAAGTTTTCTCTGAGGGAAAACGGTATTCTGCCTCATCTTCCCATTTACGTCATTCTAAAAATAAAGTCGGAATTCAACAATGTGAATATTTTGTCGGTTTAAGTTTGTTGAAACGACTTTGAGAAGTGCTAAATTCAATAAAATCTGAATTGTGAGGCTAATAATTAAGTTGTATGTCATTGAGTTGTTTTATAATTAATTCTTGTAAGAACATTTAAACTTGTCATAAAAATATTTATTCAAGTTTTTTTTCTCACATTTTTAAAAGATAATACGACCAATTTATTAATAATTTATACCTGAAATTACATAGATAGGTGGATGCTTTATTATTTTAAATATTACTTTCTTCTGTATCATGGTTTATATATTTTCATTTAAGTTTAATTCCAGCATTACAATGACTTAGGTTAATCCGTTTATAGAAGGAATTTTCCTGAGATTAAATAATGGATAATACTTTCGATTCTGCTAGTCTTGCTTTCAATTAATCATCCTCTGCTCTTAGTAAAAACTCTAAATATAGTTAAAAATAAAAATAAAGTAAATTAATAACGGAATAAACAGTTATTTGTCACCCCCTGACACATTTATTCAGTTATTCATTATCATTTAACCATTAAATCAGGCGTGAATTGAACTTAGGCTTGATAGACCTTTCTATGGCAGACCCAGCCTCTATTCATTGGGAAAAATCTGGTGGCTCAGCGTGAACCTGACCTAAATACCTCCTTGTACAACCGTTGGTCTAAAAACAGTGCTTTCTTTCCAAAGCTCAAGACCTTTTAAATATTTTAAGATAACTTATTTTTTAATTTATTAAAAATTACAAATTATGGTCTTAAAGTATATAAATTATTGTAATTAAGATATGTTAAATAATTAAAAATATTTTATCTCAACCTAATTCAAGTATAAGTTAATGAAATAATTAATCACAGAAATTAATATTCCCAAATGGATGAAGTAGCTCAGTGAGTAAGGTGCTGCGCTGCTGTCTTCCGGTCCCAGGTTCGAATTCGGTTGCGGAAAATTTATTCTTTTATTTTAGTCGTAAGTTAACCCTGTGGGTTCGAGATAGGGGAAAAAACCTGGCGTTTGAGTGTGATTATGAACAAATCTCCTCGTTGCACAACCATTGTTTAAGAAACATTACTTCCTTATGAAGTAAGTATAATAATTAGGAAACCAAATTGACCCAACAAAAATTATGTAGAATAGTTCCTATAAAATTAAAAAAAAAAAAAAAAAAAAATTAAAATATTTCCCTTCCTTCTATTCAACTATTATATTTTTTAATAGAACCAAACTGATTTTATATAGTAATAATACTATACAAAAAAGTGAAAATATAATTTAAATAAAAGAAAAATTAAATTATTTCTAAATAACCTCTTATATTTTAATACCTCTTTAGTATTAATTTAAAATATGTTAACATTTTTTTTTTATTATTATAATTCTTAGAAGTTGTTAATTACTGTTCTGTTATTATTTTAACTCTTAGGTTCAAAAACTACTTTTTATTGGATGTAATATTATTCTAAATAGTCTTATTTATTATTATTATTAATTCATTTGTCATCTTTGATTTAATCTGACAGCCCTGACAAAACCCTAATACGTTGGTTAATAATAAATAGTTTTCTTTTACTATTTTGATACCTTTATTCTCCACCACCCCGACAATCTTCCAACAATCTACTTCATACGGACAACTGTCTTCTTCCAATATTATTATTAATTTTAAATAAATATATGGTATAAAAAATAAGTAAGAATATTATTATAATAAGAGGAGTTTATTAAATACCTGAAAAACAGAGAAAAAAAAACAATTTGAATGAGACCGGTATCTCCATCTATAGAAGAAAAATCTAGAACATTGACTATGAATTGGGACGGTCGCTAATAGAAAAAAAAAATTTATAAATAGAAAAATAGTAAATTTAGAAATGGAAAGAATCGTAAAACAAATTTTACGAGTATTTCTAACCGTGGGGAGGTGCACATTTTACACTTTACTTGAATGAAATAGAAAATGTAAAAAAGTTGGACACATTCTGGAGACTTGCCACCGGCAGAAGGAGAAATTATAGCTGGCTAGATGTGCAGCTTCTCCGGCCCAGCGGCCAACTCATTCATACCTCCCCTACGCTCTCTATTTACATCTGGTCCTATTTCAAACATTTTAATAATTATTAATAACTAATTATATGGAAATTTTTTATTTTTTTATAATTGTCAGTTATTTATTTATAACAGAGCTGATTCACGGAATGCCCTCAGGATACAATGTACTAATTGTAAACAAGCTATGCATAATGTCGTAAATAATTTATTATTTTATAAGTGTAATGCATTAATATTATTTTTAGAATATCATTAGAAGATTCCAAAACATCTCAAAGGACCAAATTCTGTCATTTTATCTATACATACAAAAAATACCCTTTTTGAGGATTAGCGAAGAAGTGGGGGAATTTTATATCTGAAAACGGATGCCCGACTTGGCAGTTGAGATTTCTGTTTTAATCTGACAGGTACTCCTATTTATGTTTATAATTTTTTTAAATATTTCCTTTTAAATGCTACTATACCTCACCCTTACCTTATTTATTTCACTTTTTTTTTTTTTTTACCTTTTTTACGAAGTTACTTTTCTAACCAATATTTTTCGACAATTCATCACTCTGGTTCTGTATTTAGAATTCTATCACACCTGTATTCTTCCTTAAATTATTTTTATATTTTATAAACAAAAAAAAAAATGATTTATTTTATTTTCGTATTTTCTCTATTTATTTATTTTAATGCTTTGTCAATTCTTACAATGTATTTTGTTTTTCATTTAGCCCTGAAAAAGCCTTGCAAAGTGGGGCGAAACGTTGGTTAACAATAAAAGTTTTCTTTTACTAGTTTGATACCTTTATTGAACGCCACCTGGAATATCTTCCTAATCTTCTTTCAACAAGAAATTGTATAGTAGTATATCGCTGATATGCTATAATAGTTATAAAGACCATGGAAGTTCAAGGCCTCTTGACAAGGTTTCTTGACGTGGTTTTCACAGGGTGGGTCCGTCACTCCCACGCCTATTTTTGTGAGTGCCACCCATTGGCTAACAGGCCTCACAAAAGGCCTGTGAGTGAGTAATGTATAATTATAAGCTTGTAAAAATCCCAGATAGGGCCAGGGACTCGAACTCGCAACCTCTACGTTGGCAGACAAGCGCGTTACCACGCTGCTACCGTAACCCCCTGCTTTAATAGTGGAAAAACTAAAAATTTGTTTCGCTATTTACAGTGATAATTACAGCTGGCCATTAAAAAAATCAATTTATAATAAACCTATATCAGTCCGCAATAAATAAATTTCACAACATCAGTTCGTAGTATTATAAAAACTCATATTTTGAGAAAGAAATTAAATAAATGAAGTCTAATGTCACTACTGCTTTGAGTGGTAAAACAATTATGATACTAATACGTGCCTACTCAAAAAAATCGTTCCTTGTCTTTAGGAAAAATGCTTTTGATTTTATAAAAATCACATCCCGAAATATTACTATTGATTCCGTTATAGTCTCAATTTTTTTTTTTTACTCTAATTATTTAAGAAATTTTTCTTTCTTTGGCATAGCACGTTTTAATTTGTTTTTATAATAATTTCTGTGTTATTTTTCGACTTTTCTTTAAATATTTAATAATTTACAGTACATAACTTTGTTTATTATATTTGATAGTTATAAAATTTTTAATTTAAAACCACATCTTGAAAAATGGGTCGAAAAATGGATAAAGTATTGGCATGATACGTTTATTCAGTAAATTTTATTCTGAGAGACACGTGTATCCATATTTGTATTAATGGATTAATTTCATTTGTAATTAATTTCATAATGTAATGCTACGCATATTTGGATAGTGAATAAAATGTTTTAGCTAATGACTTGCACCAACTGAATTTACAAAGTGAAAACTTTTAACAGTGTATTCAGCCGAAACGTCGAATAAATATAAGTGACAATATTTTCAGTTTAAATCTGGATAATATTAGGCCTAAAGGAAAACTTTTTTCTATTATAATAAAATTTATTTTAAATAAAAAAATAGTTTTAGAAATAAAAAAGAAACACCTTCCAACAAAATCCTCAAGTATTTCTCTTAAAGAAAGTATAGTCTATAGACTGTCAATGGGTCTAATTGCACCATAAGGTGAAAACTAAGATAAATATTCAATAAATTCATAAAAAAAGTGGATTTCGATTACATAGCACAATAAAATTACAATAATTTTATATTTATTATGAAGGGTCAAGGGTTCAGTACTTTGTAAGGAAGCACTCTTACTAGACCAATGTTTGTGCTAGGTTATCTGGTCAGAATTACTCTTAACCGCCAAATATTACCCCATTAAAGGGTACCCACACTTTATGAGCCGTGGACACCTATGGGTTCCCGAACTCAAAGGGTTGACTCACGGCTAAATTAACACAATAAATAATTATCAGCCACAGCCGGGTTCTTGGATTAGTATATATAATATAATAAGCTATATAAATATTTTTATATAACGCTGTTGGATTGTGGTATTACCCTTTTGTATTCCAATGGTCTGAAACCGGTCTTAATAACCTCCGATTAATGACTCTCTGAATAAATAAGAGTTGAGGGAAAGGGTTGTTACTTAGTTATCCCCCTTCAGCTCCTTAGGGAGCTTGGTGAAGTCTTTCAAAGGGAAAAGAAACGTCACTGAATTATGGATAATTCATTTCCCGACCAGTCCACCTCGACCATTTCGCCTTGTGAAACGCCACAAGATGTGTTTTATTCCGGGTCAAATAGTTATATATGTCCATGTTTTAGTAAAAAATAATAAAACAATAATGATGATATCCTACTAAATACATTTAAACTCTAACGTCCATGACATAAATATATAAATCAAACAATATGTTTTAATTTTTGACCAGAAGGTATAATATAAAAAAAATTGATATTAAATTTAGATATGGGTTTATAAATTATAAAATATAGAATTCGTTAAATATCAATTTCATTTTATGTAACTCTTTTAGTAGATTTTTTTAAACAAATATAGGGCAAGCAGAATGTTGAGATATTAGTGATAAAATTTCTAACACTTTCTGTATTCGAAATCACATGTCTACACTAAAACAATA
>NW_027112997.1:828711-831821 GCF_000696795.3 Halyomorpha halys | reverse complement strand
TATATATTCGCTGTTAGATTGTGGCATCACCCATGTTTACTCCGGTGGTCTGTTACCGTTCTTCAACTGATTCAATAGCCTATCAAGCCAAGATATATTAAATAGTTTTACGTCACTCCAAAACGTTTAAATGGGTTACAGAATTTCGTCTAGATGGAATGATTTAACCCGTTGTGTATTAAGATAAATAATTTATTTATTGTTATTTACAACTGTATACATATATATATATCAAGTAAATTTGCTATAAGTGATAAAATGACATGATACAAACATGTGGAGAATCGACCCATTGATAGAACTCAAAAAACATTTCTAGAGGAGAAGATCTCGAGTCCATCTTCTTTTCAGACGCCTAGGAGGATTATTAGGTAATGAAGGAGAAACGAGTTGGTTCTGGTGGTTGGGAAATTTATCATGGAAGAATTGGTATCTGGTCCTGGTCAAATCGACAACATATAGGATATTGAGGTCCTGATGGATTATTTGATTAGTGACAAAGTAAGGAGCATTAAGGATTTTGGACTGTAAAGATTGGATTCGGGAGGAATTCGATGGTTTAGTGGAGCCCCATAGCTTAACTCCGTATGTCCAGATAGGCCTTATAACTTATGTTGATCAATCTTTTGTAATGGATTAGAAGTATAGACCGTTTGTCTAGTAAATATTGTATATGTTGGAATCGACGAGCAGTTTCCTGTCTTTTCAGTCTTGTATGAGGATTCCATGACAGTCGTTTGCCAAGATGTAGTCCTAAGTAACGGATCTGTTCAACAGGAATAAGTGGGGTATTATTAAAAGATACTGTGGGGCAAGACAAAGGTTTAAGACGAAGAGTAAATGTGATTTGCTGCGATTTATTGGAATTTATTTTAATCCTCCAGTTTTGGTGAAATTTAACTTTACATATTATCTAAGTATGAAAGAGACTTTGAATAGAGTTTGAATTTCTACTAGTAATGACTCACAAGAAAATATAGAGCTTATAAAATAATTCAGTGTGAAAAGGCTCTTGTTTAGTCTACGAAAAGGTAGAAATGAAAGGATATAAACACACAAAGACCCCAATAATATCTGCCAACCAATCCAGATTTTAGAAACAAACAGCAAGAGATTCAACTCAAAACACGTTGGTTAGCCTAAGATGACGCAAGCAGGACTTTTGAAAGCTAAGTATCAAGTTAACAGCCCCGTGGGGATCCATTTGTGTTGCCGCGGTCGGTGCACCTCTCATTTCCATAACAGCTAGCCCACATCTGCCCACAATAGCCACGCTACACTTGTTGTCAAAGCTCGTTTGTTTCTGCTACCTTAGTCTCTGATGGACATTATTGTTGAAGAGTTGTTGCAACGGCGCGATTGTTTGCAACAAAAATCATACTGGTATCTCTTGAACATATTCGAGGAAGGCGGCACAAAGCAATTTAAGCATTATTCTTTAAAACATATAATTCACATCTCACATCAAATTCTAATAAAAAGACTAATGACCTAAAGAGAGCACATTACCTCAAAACATATAGAGATGGTATGGGTATTTATGATCTAAATTTTAACTTAAAAGTGTGATAAATGGAAAAATATTCCCTTCTTAGCAAGTTAGAACGATAAAATATTTAACTTAGTTGATATGCATCTTTCCATTCCAAACTCCTTACCTATCCTAACCCATTAATTCTTAATTTCTCATTCTTAACAATCCGTGATAATCCTCCGAGGCGTCTGAAAAAAAGATGGCCACGGGACCTTCTAATTTAGATTAATGCTTGAAGTACCACCAATGGGTGGTTCCTTCCCAAGATTTTCAAGTGTATCTGAAATATACAACATATTTACTTATTGTACAGTTGTAAATCACATTAAATAGATAAATAAAAAAAAAGTTGAGAGTCTGTTAATAGGTCTCCTAAATGAGTATGACGTCACGCAACAGACCAGCTGAGCACACCATTTCAGTGGTATTCATGATCTTTAGTTTAGCATGTTATATGGAAAAACTTATGGTCAATGAAGAAATATTCCCTTCTTTTACCATGTTAAAACGATACAACAATTAACATAGTTTAGGGTCTGTTAAATGGAGAATGACGTCACGCAATAGACTAGCTGAGCTCGTCACCATTTTATTTGTTGTCGTGCTAGGTTACTTGCTCGTAGTTTGTGTTTTGATTATGTATTAATATTGTTTCGGTTGTTTTTTTAAATCAAATAATGCAATGGATGAAAATAATAATAATGTAAGGATAGTTGTCAATTAGCTCGTATTGATTCTCTTCCTCATAAGTTCAACAAGGTACTCAGTAGCCAATATTTCACACTTCTACTTATCACTTACTTTAGACATATAGTAATAAATTACTTAAACAAAACTTAGAAGTAAACAATAACATAAAGTTTTGGAAGGAATGATTATAAAACAAGCTGCTCAAAAAATCCGCTAGAAGCTCTTATGCACTTAACATTTAACATGACTTTAAGTAAGGGTGCTCACAATCCTATACTTATAACATTTAACATGGTGAAACATTTTACATTTAATACAACATTATAAATACCCCTATTGTTTCTTTTAAAACAATTTAGAACATCTGTAATTAATTGCGCTATAAATTATGAATTATGACAGAACCAAAGTCTAGTTTGGTCTGTGTTTTTTTTTTTTTTTGTACGTTTTTATAACTCAGATAAAGTAATAGATAAAAATAATGATATTCTGGAAGGAAAGGTTACAATGTTGTCCAGGAAATCTCCCAGGAGCTTCTCCGCATTTAACATATAACATTGATTTAAAATTGGACTGCTCACATTTAGCATGTTAAAACTTTTTACATTTTACACATCATGAATATCCCTAGTATATACGATGTAGCTGATGTTTAGTATAAACTATCTTGAGGCGAAGTACAATCTTTAGTCTTTAGATGTGAGATGTGCTGTCTTTGTAGATGTGGTAAAAATTTGAGTCATCTTATTCTAAGCCTTATCATGCCTGAATGGGTGAAACTGTGGATGGTTATTTACAGTAATGTATGTTGGAATTTTATAATGGTTTTTCTTTCTCAATGGTTTTCCCTCTTTTTTTTTTTTGTTATCCTTAACTATTAGATTTT
>NW_027112997.1:801922-824343 GCF_000696795.3 Halyomorpha halys | reverse complement strand
ATTTATTTAATTTATTTTATTTTATTTTAGTATGTATGAGATCATTCATCACTTTTACCTATTGTCCACAACTGTGTGGCAGATTGTAATATTTATCAATAAATAAAAAGTATTAAAAAAAAAAAAAAGCTGAAAAAAATAAGTTATATGCTCTAAAAACAAAGCATTTAACTAATCAATAATTAAAAACAATAACACGGAATTATTTTTAAAGAAACAAAATAATAATATCAATAAAGAACAATCATGGGATATATTATTATACTAATTATGTTTAGTGATTATCAACTTAATTGCAGATTATCCTAGCATATTATTTACCTTTTATGCCTTGACGACTATATACGATAAAATTAAACATTTTCATAAGGGAATTTTTTAATGATTGAGTTTTTTACTTATCAATTAATAAACCGTAATTGCATTTTTATGGTGTAATATAATCTAACTTTTAAATTTTATTGAAGATATCAATCCTTCCAATATAAACTCCTTAACCACACAAACTCACTAGTTTCTCAACCTTGCTTCCTGTTCAATTCCTGAAAAGAAAATGACCTCGAGACCTTCTAGTGTAGAAATGTTATTAGACTGGTACCGATTGGTAGTTTCTCTACAAGCCTGTATCATATAACATCAAATTAACTGGATGTATTTTTATGTAAATACAGTTCTAAAAGTCAATAAATCAATTTTAAAAAAACTTTTATCTAATTAATATATACAATTCAATCACTGAGAAATTCCCTCAGATAAATATAATTTTATCATGTGTAATAGAGAAGAAAGGGATATTTTAAAGCCATATAACAGCTAACAGATAATATATATTAAAGTTGACAATCACTAAATATAATTAGTGTGATAATATATGACAGGATCCAGGTTAGACAGTGATAAAAACATATACAAAATCCAAAACATTAGGCCTGATAGTAATAAAAATATGTATAAAAGTAAGTGAAGTGATTTTTTAAAGTTATAACTTAAAAAATATATATCTAAACACATGAGAAGGTAAAATTTTGGAAATTTTTTAAATTTTTGTATTGCTAAAAAAAATCATATTTAAAGGTTTCTTATAGTAGGCATAACGAATTTCAACTTTATTCTTGCTTAAAACAAATAACGTACACGTGTAAATATGAAGGCAATCTCTATATTAATTTATAAGGAAAATTAAAGATATTTTAATCTTCAATTTTTAAGCCCTGTTAGACAATTTCAAAGAGTATAACGTATAGATGATATGAAAGACCACCTAATTGTACATCAATTTACCTAATTGTACATCAATTTACCAAGTTTAATCAAAATCCGTTTTTGAGAAAATTTTAAAAAATTTATAATATCAGTTAAGTGGGCGGAAGTGCCAACTCGTCCACTTAAAGGAAAAAATTGCTTTGGAATCTCCGACACAAAAATGCCCTACATAAGTAATTTAAGTTTCATAAGACCATTCCTTTTTTAACTAGGCTGTTCAAACATACAAAAACCATTTTATGAGTCTTAATTATTTAGACTTAGGGGACTTCAAAACTTATATTTCGGTCAGAAATTTGAATCCGGAATTATACACGATCGCAATACTTCCAATATATGGAATAAAATGAAAAAAACATAAGTGAAAGTAAAAAGAAATAAATTACGTTTTGGTTTCATCTGTCACAACATTTATGTTTTAGATTATGATTCTCTTTACAAAGTAAGTTGACCTCGAAATTCTTTTATTACAATAATAAAATAACATTGATGACGTATTGACAGTTTCCTTTTTTGACTGGTATGTCAGGTCATTGGAGATAACAATAAAGGGAATGTAACTTAATATGACGCCAGAACTTATACCTATTAAATATCAATATGAACTTGAACCTATATATATATATATATATAGTAGAGTCTGCATATTTGTAGAAGAAAAAAGAAAGAGGATTTTGAAATATCAGCCAATATTGAAAATAATGGTAAGATTCAGTGATCCTAATTCAGTTTGGACAGACTAGAAGCGGATGTGGTTTGGATGTCTATTTGTTTGGATGGAGGGACTGCTATTGGAGATTTAAGGAAGGTGGGGACACTAGCCAGGCCTACCAACACATGTGCAACAGCTTTTGTCTTACCGGCGACAAAAACGCAGCCACACATGGCCCGCTTTTGTGTCCGCAGCCCCGAATCGTTTCCGTTATCACGGTTCGCACAAGGACGAGTGTCTGGGCCTCTTCTATAGTCTATATGTGAAAAATCGGGAAACTGCAGTTAATAGAACCATGCGAAAGTATGACTTGATATTTTGAGAGGTCTATATAAGGGATATTATATATTATTATGCAATAAAAACCGCACAATAAGGCATATAATATGCAATAAAAAACCTGTATAGAAAAAACAGTAAAAAAAAAAAATACAATAAGACAACTAAATTATGATAATATGCCTAAGAAAGGTTCTGAATAAAGAAATAAATTAAATCTTGTGAATGATTACTCTTCCTTGTTTTAATTATTTTATATTATTTCATTAAAACCAATAACAACGTTCCAGTGTTGTCACCCTGTCATCAGGTATCCACTACAAATTCTGATTAAAATATCTTATATACCTCCCAAAGTTATTTCAGATATTATTTATAATATGTTTGTATTTTTAATTATTTATATTTATATTATTGACAACGATATGTTTCTGTTAGCATTGTAGGACTAATAAGGAGACACAAAATGTAATTTTAATCAGAATTTGTTTTACATACCTGATGACAGGGTGACAACACTGGAACGTTGTTATTGAAGATATAGCTTTAAGAAGAAAGAAATTAAAAAAATTATACCTATTTTTAGAACTGAATTATTGAATGAAGCACTTGTAATATGGTTTTAATAGTATTGTAATTTATTTAAATTATACAAAATAAATAAATTTAATTAATTCTTTAATTTTTTTAAGCTGAAATAGTTCATTTATACATATACATGCATTTATCATCAAATATACAAAATAAAACATGGCTAATTGCATCTGGGTACACTGATTCCTAAATATTTTTGATCAGCGGTTAAAAAAACAAACAAACATGCAAACGAAATATTAAATTGCATAAAAATCATAATACATAAAATAAATTCTATAAAAAATATAATATACGTGTACTATGTAATAATACTTTTTGACATCATTTATAAGAATAAACGGATTTCTTTTAGAAATTCACTTGTTAATTAAAGTTATAAAACACGTTATGTATTTTAATCTCTTTTGTTGTACGAGAAATTATCGTGAACCATCGTTGAAATATTGGAACTAGTTCTTTAGACTTGGTATCCTTTACTATTCGTGTGTCTCAAGAAATAGAAATGCTGACACACGCTTGTCAAATCTGAAGAAAATGCAATTGTTAAGGTAGTGCTTGTGCGGATTCATTTTCTTGTACAAAAAAAACATTGCCACTTCACAACACGATATTAATGTTGGTCCATTCCTTCTCCAGTTGCTAATAACTTATTTTATTTTTTTTTAGCAGCTTTCTTCGCTTTTTATTTTTATAGATAATTAATACATTAAAAAAAAAAAAAGGGAGCTCAATAATTGTAACAAAACAGTAAATAAAAATATTGGAAGAAGATAGTTGCCCGTATGAAGCCCATTGTAGGAAGATAGTCTGGGTGGCGGTCAATAAAGGTTTCAAAATAGTAAAAGAAAACTATTTATTGTTAACCATCAGGGCTAAATGAAAAAACAAGATACATAAATTATAGAATTGATAAAACATTTCAAAACAATTATTATATTTATTATTATTATTTCTTCTTTTTTTTATACATTATAAACATAAAAATTGTTTTGAAACGTTTTTTATTTTAATGTTTGGTCAATTCTATAATTTTTTTTATGTTTAGTCCTGACGAAGCCCTGAAAAGTGGAGCGAAACGTTGTATAACAAGAAATAGTTTTCTTTTACTATTTTAAACCTTTATTAACCGCCACCTGGACTATATTCCTACAAGTTAAATTAAATTAAATTATTATCAAAATTACTCCATATGGCAAATTCGCATTGTAAGACAATTTAAATATACGGGGTCATCATTAAAAAAAAACGAACTTGGATTTTTCGTTTGGTCATTAACACGGAGAAAAGATAGATGAATTACTACACAGCCAAGTTACTACTCGGTAGGTAAATAAAATCCAGCCAAAACATTTATAGGATCCAAGAACTAATTAATATGTAATAATAGACAAAAGAATAATAGATAAGTATAGTTGTTAGTTCTATTTAAACAATGGTTAAATATAATTATTATTTCTTATCTATGATAGATAAGAAATAATAGATTAAAGTTGAAATATGCATCTCAAAACATTATCATTACAATCATGCAATATAACGATATCTTTAGAGCATCGATCAGTATTATCACTACGCTTTTTCTTTTTAAGACAAATGATTTTAAAATTTAGTGTTTTTATCATTTAGAAAGCTATTTATTTACCGGAGAATGATAATAAATTGTATTTTACCTCCAAATATGGAATTATCCTTAATTAAGCTCCAGTATTTTAGATTAAAATGTTACATGTTGGAAAAGTACACTTTGAATTTAATAAGTCGAACTTTAGTAATCAATAAATTTTTAATTAAAAGTTATTTGAAATTGAAATTTAGCTTATGGGAGTTGATTTTAAAATATATATACGGTAATACTTGATTATTTTGCTCCTTAAAGGATAACATTGCTACATTGACGTTAGAAGTTTCCTGTTAAGTTAGGCACACTAGTGTTAGAGAAAGGTGTGATAGGGCTAGGAGGGAAAGAGACATTGTTCTGGTATCTTCCCTTCTGTTGCTATTTTATGACCAAAAACATACCTTTTTTTTTTTTTTTAATTTTTACATCGTCTGGAAGTATTATGGTGAGTGTTATCATAAAGTTCAAATTATATCTGTAATTAAGATAAAAGTATCAGTTTTGAATATTAGTCTCTTCAAAAGTTTCTAAAATGTGACTACGGATAACTTTGTATCAGAAATTAGGGATACTCCAGTAAACATGTTCTCATTTCTCCTATGTTTTGTTTGTTGTCAGATGGTTTTTATGGCCAACCTCCTTTCATCTATTGTAAATAATAATTTCAAATCAATTAAATATATATATATTTCTATTTTAGATTTATCACCTGTTTAATATTGAATTTAAACCTTGATATATTTTTATTATTTATTCCAATTGTATATCGTGAGAAAAGTATTAATTTTGCAAAAAGGAACAGATATTATTTATTTTAATTTAAAAAATTTGTCTTCCTTTTTTTAGTTTTACTCTTAAATGACTGATAGACAGCCTAAAATTTCATCGTATTTTTATTCCCAGTTAATGATTTGGTGCATAATCTTTCTACGTACCCATTAAATCCACTTATTAAACAAAAAAATATATGCATATCAACACATATAATCTAGTGCTTTATTCTTTAATTTATACTCCGATAAGTTTTATAAAGTCTCACTCAAAAAAATTGAGATTTCATAAAATATGAATCGATGGCTTTTCAAATTCGACTGATATTGGGGCTTAAGATTCTAAAGTAAATCTTAATTCTGGATAAATGAGGTTTTCTGGTTATTGCCAAGAAAATAATGGCTTTTTGCATAACCCTCAATTCCTACCTACCTCCATTCCTAACACTAGGAAGTTTACTTGTCGTTTCAGCGTTCCATTATCATTCACGTGATTCGTTCTCAGATCAGACCAACAACCGAAGGAATTTATATTAACTGATATGAACTACCAAATATAATATAAAATCTAGTATAAATAAAGCCTGCTATAAAATATTTCTTTTTTAAATTGTATTTTATACTATATGAAAAAAAATATGTCATAAAAATCTTACTTAACCTATTTGGTTTAATAGTAGTGAAATTATAAAATCTAATTATGTTTTTATTAATTCAGAACGATAAGCATCAAATCAAAAGAACAAAATTAATATTTAGACATAAAATACGTATGTTGTCGGCCATCCAAAAAGTAAATATATTGGAAAGGCAAGGCTCGTCTCTTCCTTTGGATTGGGAAGGTTGACACTCATTTCTAAGATCCCATAAATGAGAGATTTAAAATATCTTGTAATCATCGATAAAGATTGATTTTTTTTTTACTACCATTTACTAATTATCAGTGACATGTGGTTCATCTTTTGAGTGTACTGCTGATTTTAAAACCTTTTTCAGCGCACCTAACTCTCGAATTTCCAAATCCATGGAGTATTTTTCTTATTTATCGGTTCTGATATTAAATTGGATTTAAAGACGAACTCATACCGGAATTTTTATCTTATTAGACGTGCCCTGAAGGCGTAAATTGCAAAACAAATTTTAGATTTACATAAAATCGGTGCGGTAAATCAAATAAACCTAAAGAACAAAATCGTTTAAAAAATCATATCCTTTAGAATCCATCATTATAATTCAAGTATTTACTTATAGATAATTATAATCTATCATTAAATTTACTAGATGAATATAAATGTATGTAAGTAAATGCCTATAAAAAAAAATAAATAAATAAAGAATTTATAGAGACGTTATTCTCATGGCAGTCACTTCAAAGTCCTAAGCTAAAGAGAGGTGAAAATCAAAATATAACGACGGATTCTGACATGAAATTAACTTCTAAAATGATTTTGCTCTTTGGTTTTTTTTTTCTCGCACGTGCAATTATCAAAAACAATAATAAATCGTTTTTAGCTATTTGCGCTTTCAGAACGCTTTTAATAAAAAAATTCTGTGATATGTAAATTCGGCTTAAAATTGTACATATATATAATACTGTAGTATAGATTCCTATTCTGGCCTTAGGAGCGATAGATTTTGATAAATGAGGTAACGAAAGAAAGGGAATTTCATAGAGAGGGGGGGAGTCTCAATTTTTATTATTAAATTCTTACTGGAGCTTTAATGAAAGTTCTTTGAAAAAGTAAGAGGTTTCAGAACTCTGGGCCGTCTGTGGCTCAGTGAGCAGGGGTGCAGGTCTCTTCAACCTGTAGCGGCGCCGATTCGAATCCGGCCTGGGGAGTCGACTTTTATTTCTGTGATGGACCGACGAAATGAAAACTTGACAACCAACCATGGCAATAGAATAGTGTGGTACTCTGTAGATACTTAGCCCGAATAAAACATCCGTTCATGTCCGTTCTAGTTATGAGGTTTCATCGGGTCTAATTCGAGATTAATATAACCTGTTATTTACATATAGTCGTGATAAAGTATGCAGCTTTACAAATTGGTTTTTTTTTTTAATAGACTTTCTTAATAATATTATATTGGTGATATGAATGACGTATATATAGCGTATATTTCATATATCTAATACGAGAGTTCTCGCAGGGGTAAAATTGTTTAAATGAATATAGCAAACACATGTGAAATCATATGGCTAAATTCACAGAACATAGGAATTAAAGTGAAACGAATGGGTTATTTTATTAAATAAATATTATATAATGTTACGAAAATTAACAGTTTTCTCATTTTCATTTTTAAATGCATATAACAGGGACTTTAAAACATTTTTTTTAATTTTTGTAAAATGAATTTTTTTTTTTAATTCTGTCAAATATATACTATAATTTAAACTATTTAAGTTAATGTAGCAAAATCGCGTAAAATCATATGGAATTAGTGAAAATTAACAATACTTTCAAAATATTACGTATCACTGTTATGACAATTCGAAATTCCAAAAAATTGCAGAAATATGAATAATATATATTTAAAATATTCGAATTTAAAAGTCTCGTTATACTGACTGGAAACGATACGTTAAATTATTCTTAGTTTTTAAGTTATTCAAGTCAACAGAAATTGAGTTTGAATTTTCACAAAAAATTTGTTCTTGTGGCCCACTTTTCATCCGGCTAAGTCTCTCATTCCCTGCCTTAGGACATCTGCAGACCAGCACACCGGAAACTCTTTTTATATGTTCCTTCAGGTAGGACCGGTCCAACGCCTCGACGATATTTCCAACACCATTGTCTACCCATAATTATTCATCTATTAAAAATAAATATATTGAGGGAAATATCTCGAAGATGGTGTGCAATGGCGTAAAGTTTCAAGTATACACACAATTACTATACGACAAGCAAAAAATGATTTTGTAGGGGGATTCATGGTCTTTAGTTTAACATGTTAACGATATAACATATAACATGGTTGAGAGTTTGTTACTAGGTCTGTTAAATGTAGAATGACGTCACGCGAAAGACCAGCTCGTCACCGTTTTATTTGTAATAATAATGTCATGACAGTTGTCAATTAGTTCTTCATGATTCCTCACAAGTCAGAAGATCAGCAAGGGACTCGGTAGCCAAACGTTTACACAACTTCCACATTTCTCTTAATTTAGGCACGTTGTAATAAATTACTGTAATCAAAATTAAGAAGTAAACAATAATACGAAGTTTTGGAAGGAAAGGTTATAAAACAAGTTGCCCAGAAAATCCGCTAGGAGCTCTTATGCATTTAACATTTAGCATGACTTTAAATTGGGCTGCTCACAATTCTATACTTATAACATTTAACATGGTAAAACATTTTACATTTAACACAACATCTTGAATACCCCTTGTATACTAAAACGTATAAGATACACGATATATATATATATATATATATATATATATATATATATATATATATATGATTAGTATTTCTACACTTACAAATAATAAGCGGTGTGATAATCATACAAATATAGTTTAAATGCAAATTGTAAACTATCATAAATTAAAGCCTACAAAAAGATATTCGAGAATCTATTTCAAACTTCGAAAATGGTGATAAAATATTTTACTAATATTTAAATCAATACCTAGTTAAGGAAATGTGAATTTATAGATTTTTTCTACGAATAAAAAAAATAAGTTATTTTTGTCAAGAGTAAACATCTAAAACAGGTGTTCGGAAAGTTCAAATCCGAAAGAGTAGAGAAATTTAAAATATTTCATACTTATTATAGAGGAAGGTTATTTCGTAATTAAAATCACAATTTTATTTAAAGATTATTACATTACGGAGCCCCCCTAATGAAATCTAACTTGATAATCATAAGATCATTTAATTTCGGAAGATAAATTACATCTAAATATTTATAAAAAATTTATTTCTTAAAATAGTTGCGAAATTTACGATTTTGCCTCCCGCCCCCTCCCTCAATACATAGTTATAGCAATGGTCCTGGTTACGAAAGGGAGATTTTTTCCTTTTTTTTTTTGTATGCAAAAACCACAAGTTACAACATTTATAATAATGAGTTTTAGTGAATCCAAAAGTTCGTTATCAATACTACTAAAAGTACTCCGGAATTTTCAAAATATTTTTTATTTCTACTTTACCACCAGTTTGAACTACTAGTTGACCTTGCCATGTTTTTCGATTAATATTGTAAATTAAAGAAGATTTTAGTTTTATTATATTTTAAAATATAATACTAAATTATACAATAAAGCAAATTTTAAAAAGAAAGTCCCCTTCCTGGTCATTTCTGACATAATGGGGAGAGGGAGTTATCTACAGGTGACTAATCTAGTCTAACCACGGTGGGGGGTCAAGTTTTTCATTAAGTGGGACCGCCACTCAGGAATTGGCGCCCATGGCTGTTTCATTTAGAATCTGTAGTGGTAACGCCAATTATATCAACGAATGGACTGATCCCGAAGTCAACAATAACGTTAACAGATGGACTGGAACTACCACTTAACGTTCTAAGAGAGGCTCAACAAGCGGTTTTCTAAAATACGCTGATCGTGCGGAAATTCATAAATGTTTGATTAAATTTAGATCTGCAAGTGGTTAGACCATGACCAAACAGATAAAATAATAATAATAATTAGAAATAATATTAACGGATTGCATGATGTTATTTAATTAATTAAATTTAAAAATATATTATCAACAAGAATTGTTTTAGTCCTATTTTACTGTGATAATGAAACGTCACTAAATAATGTAAGAATCAGTAATTTCTAAGGAAATAAAATGGTAAAAAATTGTTATTGTTTTTAAGTTAATTGAAAATTAAAACTGGTACTTTATCTTCATTTCACAGATAGTTCATTAGAAAAATTCTTAAGTAATTATTATTTTATGATTAAAATATTTTTTTTATTTTATTAAATTTATTTATTGACTTATAAAGAGCGTAGCCATGGCCCAATCAATGTTGTTGTTGTTGATTGTTGCTTAAAAGCGTAAAAACCCCTCTGATCATCAACGCCTATGGCATGATAAAAGTAAAAAGAATATGATAAGAAAAAAAAATAATAAAATATAATAAAAACAAAGAGGAGTTATAATTTCGAAAGAAGGCGATGTGAATGATCAATGTTAGTTATATTATAGTTTGTAAAGGACAGGTACAATATAAGACATGAAGAAAATATAAGAAGAAAAAAAGATAAATATATTAATATAAAACAAATTGTTCAGATCAATATAAACTAAGTTTCACAGTATATTAACTAACATAATAAACATAATTAAAACAGAAAAAAAAATTACAAATTTTATAAGAAAAATTGATACATAAACTTAAATATATATCTTTAAGTCGCAATAATACAATATATTTGTTGCCATTCTAACGGAAAACAAAATATGCGCCATATTTATATGATATACTAACACACAAATAATTATTAGATTTAAAGTTACGGGTTACTAAGTAAACTATGGGAGTCAAACATACGAACAATAAAGTAAAACACGTGATTACAATTAATTAACACTTTCAATAATTATTTAACATCGCTGTCAATAAAAAGAACGAAGAACGCCCACAAAATCTCCCCTTTTCATTCAAATCTTATATCACTGTTTTCAAAAGGGACGGATACCTTTGAAGATTTACGAAACTTATTTCTAAATTGACGAAAAGATAATGAACAAAAGTTATACAAAGGGATGCTTTTGCTTTTATACAGATCAGTTGTAACTTTAGGGCTCTAGGAGGAACAGAATACTGCCGTGGAGAGATAAAGGTAAACACAACTTCAAAGCAGCAGGCCTGACTGTTACCCTAATTTCCTTTCTATTTCTTCTTCCGGCTCTCTCAGGATAAACCTCTGGTACAAAGATAAACTTTGAATCGGGATTTCAGGTATGTCTGTAAACGGGGGCATGTACCCATTAAAAAAACCAGAAACAAATACAAAGAAAAAAATATAAAAAAACAAAAATAAAAGGGTAAACCTAGTGAACAGTAGGTATAACAGTCTAATTTCATAGTAGATTTTTTCCACTCCAATTCTGTGAATCCACATTATTTAAAATTAAACTATATAATAATAAAAACATGTCCTATTATATATAAAATATTAATACACAGTATTATAATGTATGGAACAGATACCTAGACCATAAAAGGCGTTCTTAAAAATTTCAAACCGCGGAAATTGATTACTGACGTACGGCAGATCCAAGATGTACAAAGACAAAAATGAAATATCGAGAGTCAGAATCATAACAATTTAATGTTTTTTCTTTTTTTTAATAGATCATGTTTTTTTTCTGGGGAGGGGGAGGCTTATACACCTACAATATATTAATCAATATTAATTTTTAAAAAATAAAAAGCATATTATATAAGCAAAAAAATGTTTTACCACAAGTTTCCCTATTTGAAGTAATTTTCTTAAATCTCAACTTTTTTTGAATTTTCTAATTATTTGAGAGAAATTCTTCGACTGTTGTACTATAATACGACTAGTATTGAATCTGAAAACAAACTAGTGGGTATTTACAAAACGAATATTGTCAATATACCATATAATATCCTATCGTGACGAACTTCATATCCAAGAAATTCACCTACGTTATAATTTTTCTATCGATTATATTTTTTTAAACTACTAACCAAATTAGTAAGTATGATCTTATTTACATGACGAATTGTAGTTATAACTTTTTTATGAAGTATTATTTTAAAAAGTTTTTTTTATTTTTATGTTAGGATTGCAAAATAGATCATGCCTTTGATTTCGATTATTAAGTTTCGAAATTCGCAAACTATCGACTGGAATCGATATCGCCCTGGAGTGAGGATGTGTATAAATCTATTTCGACTCACCTACAGGAGCGCTGCCAAGAGGAATTTATACTTTTGACAGTTAGGACCACTAAATCTTATCTGTTCCACCTTGTTTTGTTTCAATCTTATTCTCAGTTTCTACTCTCCACACCTTCCTTTTTGCAGGTTAATCAACTGTTTTATTACAAAGGAAATTGAGATATTGTTTACGCGAATTAATTAATCGTTTAAAGAAAAAGTTGTTGGAATAGTGTGTTAAAGAGTTGTCTTGACAATTCTTTATAAAATTCATCGAACAATACCCTAAGCATATGGAAGAACAATATATGATGAAGCGACAAGAAAATGACTTCAATGAACTAAGATGATCATTATTGAGGAAATTTTTAAGTGTGGTCAAGAAATTAACATGAAGAAAACAGAATGTATATCCTTATAGTACAAGGTATAATTACTAATAAACTTTGACGAGTCTGCAAAGTATAGTTCGGGAGCATACGAAATGGCTCATGTTTCAGAATCTTATAAAAAAATTAATTTTTCATTTGAAGCTCCAAAACTACCTACAACACTAGAAAATCTAATAGATCATCATATAAATAAGAGTAAATATACAAAAATATGAGCTCTAAAAAAAAAAAATTTACGTTCAACAGTTCCCGAGATATACTATTTTAAAATTCAATATTTCGTAAAAAATGTACTGAAAAATCAGAAGTTCAGAAATCATTATTAAAGCTGGTTTAATGTACTAGGGGCATTCATGATCTTTAGTTTAACATGTTAAAGCGTGTTAAATTGAAAAACGTATGTTAATTGAAGAAATATTTCCTTCTTTTACCATGTTTAAACGATATAACATATAACATTTCTGAGAGTCTGTTACTAGGTCTGTTAAATTGAGAATGACGTCATGAAACAGACCAGCTGAACTTGTCAACCTTTTATTTGTTTTACTCGTAGTTTGTGTTTTGTTTTTTTCGTTTGTCTTGTGTTTTGGACTTTTAAAAAATATAATCAGAAGCCAAACTTTTACACTTCTACTTTTCACTTAATTTAGCCATGTTGTAATAAATTACTGTAATAAAAACTAAGAAGTAAACAATAACATGAAGTTTTTGAAGGAAAGGTTACTAAACAAGTTGCTCAGAAAATCCGCTAGGAGCTCTTATGCATTTATCATTTAACATGACTTTAAATAGGGCTGCTCACAATACTTATAACATTTAACATGGGAAAACAGTTTACATTTAACACATTATAAATAGCCCTACTGTAATATAATCTTCGTAGTGTTTATGATAATTTCCAAAATAAATCCACAAAATGTTGATTTATAGTTGTTCTAACAAAATATTTGATATATAAAAAACTATATCTCAGGAACCATTGGACGTACAAATGTCTGCCACGAATTAAATTAATAATAGTTTAATGTATTATAAAGTTTTTCTTCGTATGAGTAGTAATTTTTATGATATTTTTGTATGGATAATTTTGTCCGAAGAACTAGAAACATATTTATTATAGCAAATATCATGAAAACTACTACTCCCACGAAGATACACGTCATAAAATACTTTATGGTATCTTAAACTAGCTTTAATTTGAGTGCTAATAGATTTCTGTTCGTCTTATGGTTCCTGAGATGTATATTTTCTATAATACATTCACTAACTACTGATTTTTTTATAGAAATGTTTCTTTTAAAAAAACTGTTTATCGGTAACTGCTGTACGCAAACGGCTCTATTAAGGCTTAGATTTTAGCAAATTTACTCTACTTTAAATGATTTTACGTTAGGTTTTCTAATATTGAAGGTAGTTTTAACGATATGGAACTTTGAATTAAAATTATTTATTTTCTCTGACTGTACTTGGCAGGCTCATATATTTTTACTTGTGATTATACATAATTTTCATAAAAGCAATCGAAAATTTTGGGTGAAATAACTGACTTTTTAGTATTGAGAATCCCTGTCTAGCAGCTTTAATATTATTAAATTGTATTATATTATTATTAAAATATTTAGCAATAAGGTGTTGGCAGAAACTTTCGATAAAATTGGAAGGATCCTGAACTCTTCTTGAAGTGTCCTCTTAAAGTGCAGAAATTACTTTAAAAGAATCGACGTATTAACTCAAAAATTTGATCGAAATTAGTTATGAAAGTAAAAACTCAAAAATATACTTAAAGTGGTTTCTGGATTATTATGTTAAGTCTATCAATTAATTACTATTCGGTCCATTCAAACGTAATTAGTAGTGGAAATTACAACAATGTAGGTAAGATAGCACAGTTGATTTTTATTAAACTTGTTATATCAATGTTCAGCATAATTTATTACATTTATTTTATAAATTAATTAATCATGTATGTACTGCTAAACAACCAACAAATCTATTAGTATAGGATTCTGCATAATGTAGCTATCCAAAAACTATTAGATTGGAATGATCAGAAGATAATTGGTCGTGCACAATACATATGAAGAGAAGAGGGTGGGGGGTACGGTCAGAGGATAACACAAATAAGTGGAAAAAACTTATTTAATAGTGCCAACGTTTCGGCCAGAATTTCTAGCCTTCGTCAGGGCTAAGAACAAAGAACAAGATTACAACCAATGAATACAAAAAAAAAAAAAAAAAAAAAAAAAAAAAAAAAAATAAAAAAAATATAAACAGGATGATTAAAGTATATAATTGTACAGAATGAAAATTAATAAAAATAAAGTGATGAAAGTACTAGAAAATAATACGTTTATTATACTAGATATAACACTATACTTACACATTTCATTAGTTACATATATTTTATTTTATTTCCATAACTTTTTTTTTTTTTAATAATTTATTTATTGATATTTACAACTGTATACATATATACACATCAAGTAAATTTGCTGTAAGTAATATTATGACATGATACAAACATGTGGAGAATCTACCCATTGATAGAACTCCAAAAATATTTCTAAAGGAGAAGATCTCGAGGCCATCTTCTTTTCAGACGTCTAGGAGGATTATTAGGTAGTGAAGGAGAAGCCAGATTAGAAACGAGTTGGTTTGGGTGGTTGGGAAGTTTATTATGGAAGGATTGGTATCTGGTTCTGGCCAAATCGGCAACATAGGGGACATTGAGGTCCTGATGGATGATTTGATTTGTGACAAAGTAAGGAGCATTAAGGAATTTACGAGGGATTTTGGACAGTAAGGATTAGATTCGAGAGGAATTAGATGGTTTAGTGGAGCCCCATAGCTCAATTCCGTATGTCCAGATATAGGCCTTATAACAGTCATGTAGATCAGTCTTTTATAATGGATTGGAAGTTTGGACCGTTGGTCTAGTAAATGTTGTAATAGTCGGAATCGACGAGCAGTTTCCTGTCTTTTCAGTCTTGTATGAGGATTCCATGTCGTTTGTCCAGATTTAGTCCTAAGTAACGGATCTGTTCAACAGGAGTGAGTAGAGTATTATTAAAAGATACTGTAGGGCAAGACGAAGGTTTCCATTAGTTTAATTTTTAAATTATTACTAAATTAAAATATTCATATTTCTTTGTTTCTTTGTATTATATAACATAAAATTTGTATTTCCTTAATTATGTTATTTTACTAACATATTTAGTTACTTATATATACGTTTTATTTTCCAGTACTTTCATCAATAAATTGTTATTAATTTTCATTCTGTACAATTATTTACTTTAATCATTCTGTTTATGTTTTCTCTTTTTAATTTTTTAATTTTTTGTATTTATTGGTTGTAATCTTATTCTTTGTTCTTAGCCCTGATGAAGGCTAGAAATTCAAGTTGGCACTATTAAATAAGTTTTTTCAACTTATTTGTGTTATTTTTTTACCGCACTCCCAACCATCTTCTCTTCATATATAAGTTTAGAAGCTTTACACTAATTCGCCTTTATTAACATCGAATGCCTCAATCCCTGTTGTCAACTTAACAGATCTCCATCAAGCAAAGGTACCAAAGCACATCTCTATATCAAAAGTGTTAATTCGAAGCGTTGATCTAGTCGACTAAGTGGTTACATCGGCCTGGATATCTTCACCGACAATGTTGCCAGGTCCCATCCGGTCCGATACAGAACACTCTTTGTCTTGGCAGTCGCTGACCTGAAGATTCGAGGCGACGTCGATCATTGGTATTCAGATACGGGAATAGCAAGCAAGCAGTTTTCTCTTTCGTCCAACACCCAGATAACACTGACTGCGTCTATTAAACTTTTGTTGATATCGTTCCCTATCGTATAGCTATAAAGTGCGACTGATTGTTGGATATCGGTTTTGTGTGAAATTCACATGAATCGTAGATATGTGTGTAAAAACAAAAAGAATTATATATGTAGAGCGGGTATATCCTTGATATGTGACAGAAATGTGTCGCTAAAATCGAGCGACTGAAAGTGCCTCTTAATAGAATCGATTTTTTACTTTTTTCCGATTTTCTCAAAAACGATTTTGATTAAACTCGCCAAGTTAATTTAGAATAATACGATCTTTAAAATCAGCTATTAAGACCTCATACAAATAGTCTGACCGGGCTTAAATGTCGATTTTTTAGAATACTCTTCCCCTATAGTAATTATAATTTTGTTTATTTGAAAAAAAATAGTTTTCATTGCTAGCAATAATAAGAAAAAATTAAATAATTTCATGAATAATTAAAGCAGAAAAAAGGAAAACAGAGGCATTCGGTTCAAGCGGGAAAAACCGAGATCACCGAACATTCCCAATTGCATTACGACTTCCTTAAACTGTTGTAATCTTTTTAGGTCCAAAATTATTTGTTATTCCAACCTCAAGCAATTCTAGAATAGGAATTTTATTGCAATACCAAAGTAAAAATTATTTGTTCATTATTATTTGTCATCTCTATGATATTACAGGGTCTTCTCAGAGAGAAAAAAAATAAAGATTGAGACATTTATGTGCAGAATATTTAAATAAAATACGTATTAGTTTTTATTAATTAAATACTAAAGAATTTAAGGATTAACTCATTCTATTATCATTTTTAATTTAATTGGTATATTAATATCTTTGTTTATTATTCATAATTAAAAAGATATCATAAAACACATAGAACAGTGCTGTGAACTATGTAGAAAATAACATCACTAAGAATACAGCTTATAAATACATTTATATGCATGATTTATATAAATAAAATCATAAATTAATGTGTTAATACACTGCTGAGAAAATTAATATTTACCGTCGGAATAATAATTATAAAAAACTTTACATCCATATATATACCATGAGTTCAAGTGTCTGATGACTAACATATAGTAACTTATATTTTAAAAACAAAATTAAATAGGATGTTCTGTTATTTTTCAGAGGATGCAGATTCAGTCCTAGAAAATAGATCCCGAAAATCTTTATCTATTAGTGAAAAAAATATATAAATTTAACAAATGCGTTGGATTGTGGCCTCCTCGTGTCAGGACAAAGCGACGCTGATCCGACACAAGCGGGTTGACTTTTATTTCGGGACGAACCCACAGAATAAATCTCTACTTTCGTATTTTGGTAAGGACAGGTTTTTAATCTGTAGTATAACCTGCCTTTCCATCCATATGTTCGAGAGCATAAGCGCGTTAAACCCAAAATAAAAATAAGATGTTGGATAAGTTTAATTTTAACATAAATTATGATAGTAAATGTTCATACATCATGTGCAGAACTATAAAATGATAAGATAGAGAATGAAACTAAATCAGTGTATGTTATGAACTTGTTAGAGACTATATGTTTGTTTTGTAATTCTTTTTCATATTTAAGACGAACCGGTAAAACTAATGAATCCATTAGCAAATTCCGGTTTATAAGATATTTTAAATCAGGGTCATTAATTTTTTTTTTTTAAATTATTTTATTGTGTAATATTCTGTCATATGTTTACAGAAAGTGGTAGTAGGGACCAGAGAGCACATTCATACCATGTTTACAGATTTATAAATTAAATGATAACTACAAAGGAAATGGAAAAAAAAAATATTGCAAATTAAGCTTAAAGTAATATAACATTTTAAACACAGTCATACGACAGAGGCGCTTCTCTTTTCAACCGCGTCACTGGTATTATGATTTGATGAATTATATTTTATATCAATCTCTAGAAAGGGGGTGGTCAGCTGAGTGGTATGGCACTGAGCTACTAACTCCTAGGATCTAGGAAAATGCTTGCACAACCGTTGGTCTAGTAAGAGTACTTGCTTACACCGCTGACCTTTCATGGCTTGTAGTGGTATAGATTTAATTTATCATTATCTTTTTTAATCAATCTGTAGATTCAAGAGCTTTTAATTATTATTTATTTTTATTTGTTCATTATATAAATTTTAAGGATTTATTTAAAAAAAAAAACAACACAAAATTAAACTTAAAGTAGAATAACATTCAGATTACAGTGCTCTTTTTCAGTTTACACCAAGAGAGCGTTATGACGAAGGTTTACTGAAGTTTAAATGGAATTTATAACAAAAAAAAGAGATTAGTATAAGATTTGTTTTGTGGGTGGGGATTGTAGTGATATAAATATAGTGGTATTTATATTTTTCTTGCAGCAATTAGCCCCACGTCAGATAAGGCATTTTGGTTTAATAAATGGATCATTGTGTGCCCCCTTTTCACTGAAGACCATCCAGAAAAAGGGGGAAAAATTTACTAGAAGAGTCCTTGGCAATTGGTCCCGGGTTCTATAAGTGACGTTTTTACATTTGACAGGGTATTTGTTTCTCTTAGACAAGATTAATGAGAGGGGTTAGTCTAATGGTTTGTCATTGAAAGTGTCTCTCACAACGCGCTGCCAGTCTACGGAAATATCTTAATTCATTGTTATCCCTCTTTGATAGTAAACCAAATTATTTAGTTTTTATCATTATTTATTTAACATTATCATTTTACGCTTACTAAAGTATAATTTGCACGAAAAAATGGGACGATAATTTTACTGATGAATTGGTGGCTGTCATATGTATTTTTCATCATATATTTTTTCTACATTTGTTAACATATATGTTGATATCTTCGAAAAAAGATAATTTCCATGGTAACAAATATAAACATTTTCAAGATGTTCAATGCTTAACATAAAAAGATAAAATGTTTTATTGCTCATTAAAATGGTTGTTCCATGATCCCCATTCTATAATTTTTACAAATATTTGTTTATTACATATACATAGATATATACCTGTTTTTATTTATTTATTTTTTTATGTATACCTGTGTATCTATTTATCACTACTTTTATCAATTCATTTCATCAATTATATGACATGAGTTTATATTCTTATTTATTTAAAATAATAAGTTTATATTCTTATTGAATAATAGTTGTATTTTGTATTTCAGGTGTTTTTTATTTATTTTAAAACAACAATAAATCAGTTTATTTTAGCAAATTTCATGAAAACTACTTTTCCAACGAAAATAAACGTCATAAACTACTTTATAGCTCATTAAACAAGCTTTAATTTGAGTCCTAATAGACATCTGTACGTCAAATGGTTTTTGAGGTATAGATTTAAAATGAATAAATTTGAAAATACTAACTACTGATCTTTCAGTACGTCCCATAAAACATTTTTATGAAATGTCGCTTTTTTTAAAAACGTTATTTAACGTAAATAGCTCTATTAGGGCTCATATTTTAGCAAATTTACTCTGCTTTAAATGACGTTCTCCTTGGCTTTCTTATGTTGTGTACTTATATAATACTTTTTAATATATAGAGCTCCGAATGAAAAATTATTTTTTTTTATCGTTTTGAAACGGCCGCCATTTTTTATTCCCCCTACTTATACTTGGCAGACTCATCAATTTTGACTAGTAATTATACATAGTTTTCATTAAAGTAATCAAAAATTGGGGTGAGATAATTGCATTTTTCTCCTCTTGGGCTTGTACTAGTTGAGCAGCACTTCTTTGTTGTTTATGAATAAAGTTTTTTTCTCTCTCTCTCTCGTGTATTTTTGTTTTTGTTTTTTTAGGTGCAAAAAACGTCAATAGTACATATTTTTTTTAAATTATCGAGCTGATAGACTGGAATCACCACATAAAATTAATCCAAACCTATACAAGATTAGTGATGTTATATCATATCGTTCAAAGAAAATCTGGACTAAAACCAGATACAAATAATTTATAAAACAATATATCATTTATAAATACTGATGCATTGTTGCGAAGTGTGGGGTGCAGCATCCAGTACGAAAAGAAAAAAATAATGGTATTCCAAAACAAAATTTTGAAGATCACAGTGGATTCCCCCTGGTTAGCATGCCACAGCCAATTGCATCGTGAACTGTAAATGGAATCGATAGATGATTACACAAAAAAAAACAATTTACTCAAATCTATCAACAGTTAAAGAGTGGCATACAAGTTAAGCAATGCGACCACATCACGGAGCTGAAACTCAGACTCATCTAAGACATACACTTGTAAACTCTTTATTGATTTAATCATTATTTTACTTTTCGTTTTCTTTTATTATATTTCAGCACAAGTCCTTTTTTTATTTATTCTATGAATATTTTTTTTAATTTATTTTTCTCGGGATTATTATTTTATTTATTTTGGATTGATCTTTACTATTTTAATGAGGAGTAGATATTATATTATTGTATTATTGTATATTATTAAAACAATATTATTGTTTTGTATTATTGAATTGTACTGTATAATTTCATGGTTATTAATCAACTTTTTTTATTTTCAATTCCTTGTTATGTATTTCTCCAAATTTTTTAGTCTATTATTTCTTTTTATTTTTATGTTTCTCTGAATGGTGGTTGTTATCTCTTTTTGTTTTAAAGCCCTGGTGTAGACCTAAAAATCATGTCGAAACGTCGCCAGGAATAAATAATCTTTTGCTTATTTGTTTTTTGCTAACTGCACTCCCCGATCTTCTTTGCTTATCAACAATTTTGAGTTGTAATAATTAACGGTTACAGCATTGCAAATAGTTAGGGGTGCCTTTTGCATGAGATTATACCCCTTTCCCACTATTAACTGTAAAAAAATAACTTACAAACTGTTACATTAATCATGTAACGCCAACCAGGGTCGATCTGGTAATAAAGAAATAGAGGGAGAGAGAGAGAAAGAAATTTATTCAATCATGCTGCCCAAATACATCGGGTTGCCACATTACACAGCATACTGATCAATCCGTGATCGGACATATATAAATTACATTTTTTGATATGATACAATATAATTGAAAGATAACATTTTTTTTTTCCAAAGTATTCTTTTACAATTAATATCAGTCTACAAACTAAATACAAGCTGATTGAAAAAAAATTGATAAAAAGTAAAGTGTGGCAATAGTATACAATGATAACTAAATAAAGGACTAGAAATTAAATTAAAATTGATTGTACTTGACAATGTTTTTTAATAACTTTAAAAGCAACTGGATTCAAGTAGGAGGAAGTATTTTCAGAGAGAAATGTTTTAAAGCTGATCAGCAAGCCATCAACAAATTTAGTATTTATTTAATTTCCTCGGGCATCTTGTCATAAATACAATTTAAAAAAAAAAAAAGAGCCATCTTTGCGGGACAGAGAAACTCCTCAAAATATAATTTCATCTCAAAAAGGAAGATGTTTTAGAAAACCTCCCTCGCGGTTAGTTTCATTAAGGGAACACTTCTACTAAGTGATTGATACTAAAGCATCTTCGCTACTCCTCTAAGAGAGGCCAAGGGAAAAGAAAAAAATAAGTATTTTCTTTGGCGGCTAATTGGACTTTCTGAAAACTGTGCTATTTTTTCAGACCCCCACCCACCGAGTCCCCCCCAAGTTTGTAATTTGAAAGGAGGAAGAAGAAGGAGAAGTTGAAGGAGTTGGTTAGACAAGGGTAAGCCAATAAATTACAGTTGTCGAGTGGTTGACTCTGAGTGGGGTCGCAATTACCCAGGTTTTAGGCGACGGCTCCTGAAATCACTAATCGTTAGTTGTTAGTAGTTTAGTAGTGTCGGGGTAGTTGCACACCACATGGTTCTGTTCGTGAGGGGAAGAAAAACTCGAAACGTGTTGGCTAAGTCTAGTTGAATTTAATCGTTGTATATTTAAATTGGAGGAAGATAGTCCGGGTGGCGATCTATAACGGTTTCAAAATAGTAACTAAAAACTATTTATAGTTAACCAACGTTTCGCCCCACTTTGCAGGACTTCGTCAGGGCTGATAAGAATGAAGTTCTGTACCAACTAACCTGGTTCTGTACCAACTAACCTGGTTCTGTACCAACTAACCTGGTTCTGTACCAACTAACCTGGTTCTGTACCAACTA
>NW_027112997.1:796257-801872 GCF_000696795.3 Halyomorpha halys | reverse complement strand
ACCTGGTTCTGTACCAACTAACCTGGTTCTGTACCAACTAACCTGGTTCTGTACCAACTAACCTGGTTCTGTACCAACTAACCTGGTTCTGTACCTACTAACCTGGTTCTGGACCAAATTCTTATCAGCCCTCCAAAGTGGGGCGAAACGTTTGTTAACAATAAATAGTTTTCTTTTACTATTTTGAAACCTTTATTGACCGCCACCCGGACTATCTTCCTCCAATCTTCTTCATACGGCCAACTATCTTCTTCCAAGTTGTATATTTAAATTTTTTTACTCTCATCGATTCACTAAATAGTCTGGTAATATTTAATAACTAAAAGTATTAACGCCAATTAATTAATTAATGAACGATGTATTTCATTTGATATATCCGCAATACAGACTTTGTTGAATCTTGATATAATAAACTCAGAGAAAAAAAAATTAGAAGTTTAAATCATAAGAAACATTAATTAAGTGAATTCTTAATTTAAATATTATCAGTATAACCGAAGAGGGCAACCATTTAAAATCCCTCTTATTTCTCTCTTTCTTCAATATTTTCTTTATTAAAAATTCGTTGTTTTATCTTTTCATTCGTTAATCGTTAAATCGTTAAAATTCGTCATTATTTTTATTTATTATTAATTTGTTCATAAGAATATTTTTTAATGAGGAGTAGAAGTTATTCAACTGAGTGGAGAAGATGGTCGTGGAGGTACGTTCAGCAAAAAACACTAATAAATCTAAATCTTGCTAAACTCATTATCACCAGAAAATCTTATAATAATATCTCTCCCTGATGAAGGCCTGAAACTCAGGTCGAAAAGTCGGGAGGAATAAATATTTTTATATTTATTTATGTTTTTTGGATGAACCCACCCCCCTTCCCTCCCCCTGACCATCTTCTCCATTTATTAATCTACGGTCAACTATCTATACCTCATTAAAATAGTAAAGATCAGTCAAAAATAAATAAAATGATAATTCACAGAAAAATAAAAAACAAAAACATGTATATATCTTCTAGTTTAATGATATATTAAATCATCTTTTGAAGTTGTGAAGTGGGAATTGACATACGTATGGTATATTGTTTCAACCCTTCTCATACAATTCTCCCTTCACAGAGTCAAAAATTGACCAAAGGAATGATTTGTTCGGAAACGAATTAATTATCCCCCTCCCCTCGCGAAGGGATAGAACAATATGGCCCAGATCTGTGGCGGGACAATCGGAGCGATAGACAGAGTCAAGAGGTCCTTGGCGACAAAGCACCTCTTACTAATTACCAAGCACGCGCCCCCAACTAACGACGAGGCTGCAACCATTTCAATTCGTATTATTGCCAGTTTTTTTTCTTTTTTAATTTTTTTTTTTAATAATTATTCCAGCACACCACCACTTGAATTTCACAATGGCCTCTTACAAACTCCGTAATTAAAATCCATTCTTAAAGTGAAATAAAAAAAGTAATTCTTTTACCCTCGCTCTACTCCGGCTCTGAATCGCTTTAATTATTCTATATATTGTATTCATTTTTTTTTTTTTTTTTTTTATACTTTGTATAAAATCCATGATTTCTCTTCGCCTTTTATATTACAAATTTATACATTTTTGTTTTTATTCATCTTACAAAAAAATAAAATAATGACAATAAGAGCGAAAAAAAAATAAGAGATAAAAACTTTTTAATAATATGTCATGAGAAGGTGGAAAAGCAAAATCAGGTTTTAGCATCGAACCCACGCGATAGTCAGTCCGAAGATTCTGCTCACTAATAATTTAGGATGAACTAATTATTATCCTAGAGAACTGTACCCCTACTAAGTTTTAGTTTATATATAAATATTTATGTGTGGTGATTTGTAGCAATTACTATGAACTGTGCCCACCCTCCCTACAGGTATATGAGACCCGTCAGTCTACTGGAGGCTACTCATACCGACTGCTTATGATTGTTGACCCTAATCCATTTTCGCATACTTTAATCAGAAATCACGTTGCGTTTTTTCAGGTGGTCAAATACGCACCTGGAGGTTATACTTCGGGTAAAGGAATATAGGTCTTCCAGCGCCTGATGACCTCGAAAGGTCACAATCCGTGGACTTTGACCGATCGGTCAACGTCCTTGAACCTGAGTCGGTGAGCAGGATATAGCCGAATAGACCCCAATGGGACCTTTGACTAGCCTGCCCTGCACCATGGAAACAATAGTTCGTATCAATGAGGGTTGGGGTACCATCTCACGCAACTTCAAGGGTCTTCATGGTTTCTGATAGCAACCGAAAAATAATCCCTAGGCTTAAGTTTAGCGGAAAAAAAGAAACAACCCCATTTAAATTTTATAATATAATATTAAAATAAATTAATAAAACCATTCAAGTCCCCACTACAATTATTTACACCACTTATACAATTTTTTATAACGTAATTAAACAATTCTCTGACCTTTAGGTCTCATAATTTTTACATTTTTTACGTTTTATGTTTTTGAATCCCTAACTTCACTTCTATTTTATCATTTTCATATCCTATCAACTGTTTTGTCTCAACGGTCTTTCTTGACGTTTCTAGTGAATCCTTTGTCCTTCCGTCACTCACTCTAGTGTAGTTTTCAACAAATCAATGTTTTATCCAAGATTCCTGCTCTCTCGTTCTCATATTTCTTACGTTATTCATTTCCCATTCTCCATATTTCTTCTTCTATCTTTTTCCTATTTTAAAAATATTGTTTTTACACACGCTTTAATGATTATCTAACAAAAAAAAAGTTAATACTCACTACTGTTATTAATATATTAGTCACTCACCCATTTTACAAAAAAAAAATAATTAAAATGACCGTCTCATTCCGTAATTATTTTGAACTGTATCAGTGCTTATGCAATCAATGACAGCAAGAAAACCCATAGTTCAACAAATATAGTAATTTTCATAGTTCGTAGTGTTCTCCGAAAAAAACAATATATAGGTATATGTATAGTCAACGTTATAAGTCAATAAACAATTCTTTAAATTATGCAAAAATAAAGTGCCCAACTCTCACTGATACATAGAAAATATACGTTCTTCAGGAAAAATCAAAAGTATTTATATGTATATATATATATCACCACTTCTCAAGCTCAACATCTCAATTGACATCAGAAGAACATGCTACATATTTTACAAATTTAAAAAGGAGAAAACAAAAAGAGAAAGGAGAATTTACCTAAACTGAAGAATTGTTTAACTGTTTCCTCATGACTAGGTGGAACGTCTCTGATCAAATTACTGAACCAAGCCATATAAACGAATTAGCAAAGTAATGTAACATATCCTGCAATTGTAATATAGTATTACAATTTCCACTTTTACGTATATATATGAGTATATTTGTACATGTATGTAAAGGAGCCGAATTGGTAATTTTCAGGGAGAGCTAATGTAATTGCAAGCTAGAATAATTGCTCGATAAGTGTAACAAGTAGGAGGCAATATGAAGCTTTGCATTCAAAAACCAAATCCTTTTATATCGTGATAATTTATTACCAAAACAGTTAATTAAATAAGGCCTCAAGGCCTCATTATTCTTTTCAGGCCTCGGAGGCTTGTCAGGAATAGAAGAGGAATTAAGGTTAGAAACTAGTGGATTTGGATGGTTAGGGAGTTTATATTGGAAGGATATCTGGTTCGGGCTAGATTGGTTATGGAACATTAAAGTCTTTATGGATGATTTTATTTGTGACAAAGTAAGGAGCATCGAAGATTTTGGATTGTAAGGATTGGATTCGAGAGAAATTCGAAGGTTTAGTGGAGCCCAACGGCTTGACTCAGTGTGTCCAGATAGGCCTTATTATAGTTTTGTAGATCAGTCTTTTGTAATAGATTGGAAGTTTAGACCGTTTGTCTAGTATGTGCTGAAATAGTCGGAATCGACGTGCAATTTCTTATCTTTTTAGTCTTGTGTGAGGATGTCAAGTTAGTCGTTAGTCCAGATGTAGTCCAAGGTAGGGGATCTGTTCTACAGGGGTAAGAGCAACATTATTAAAGGATACTGTAGGGCTAATTCTGTTAAACGGCTAATTAAATTTTGAAAACATTTATAATTAACTAAAAAGACAAAGTACTGTTTCTACAACCACAAAATATTTTTTGCCATACCGAGAACAATATTTAGTCCTATTTCCTATACATACATTTAATATAATTATCGGTAAATGAACTGATAGGCAAAGTGAGAAGCTGACCAGATATGAACTTTTTTCATAACACTCCGGATAATAATTCAGTCGGTAGTTCTTTGTTTTGAGAAACTTACAAGAAATATACAAAATTATGTCCGAAATGTCCAGAATCTTTGAAATGCAAAATGATGGAGATTTCAGAAACATAACATGTAAATGAGTTGCGTTCAAGGCAGTACATGAATTATAAGTTTGTGCCAAATTGTTAAGGGGAACTGAGACCCATCTCCTAAGGTTGGATCCGGTCTGGAGTGAGTCCAATGTGATTTAAAGTAGAGAAATACATGTTTAATGAAAATAAAACCAACGATGGTATGATCTAATAAACTAAACGAAAAACAACTGTGCTCAATGTCTATGTATTATGTTTTTTCGATATCTATAAATTTGAAAACTATGTATGTATTACTATTATATATTTTAAATTTACTGTATTATGCCTATATTTTATAACAATTAATATCAAATTGTCTGACTAATTATAAGTGTGTTGTTGGTCAGCACAACGTTTTTGAATAAACTTTTTCTCTCTTTTGTATCAGTAAGCTAACATTGCCCACGTTTTGGACGGTCCGCCCATCTTCAGGCGACAATTTTGAAAAATGGTTGATAAGTTTTTTTTTTTTTTTACAATAAACTTTTATTTATTTATTTATTTGTAATGGTATATTCGCAAACCTTTAATCCCTACCATCGTTTCTACATGTAATCTTAGTTCAATTTCTGCTTGAAGTTTTGTTTATTAAATTTATATAAAACTGAACCAAAAAAAAATAGCTGTCAATACATAAATCACTCAAAATTTGTAAAGTTAATTATTATTACAATAAAGTAAAAGTTAACGATAGCTTTCCATGTCTGTTTTATAATTTATTACGTGTTTATTTTTATTTTTTGTGATATGTATTGCTTCTATACTTTTTCTTGTTTTATTGCTATCAGCTTTGTCTATTATTTCTGCTTTTTAAAAATCGAAATTGTGGTTGATAACAACTGTATGTTTGGCTAGAGGTGATTTGTTGATGTTTATGGGACGTTCTGTGTTCATTTCATATTATTTTATTCTATTTTCTACATTATTTGAATTTTATTTTATTAGCTATATTTTGTCCTTTGTGATTGTTATGATCAGATTGCTAAATTGTTTTTCCAATTTTTTGTATAATAAATTCCTAATCTAAAATAAGTATGTTCATATGTTTTCCAACCTTTTTTTTTTTTTAAGTCTTGGAATATATATTTAAGTTTTCGAAATACAATAAAGAAAATAATAACACAAGTTTGTACTGTTTTATGAAGAAAATATAGAAAAATATATACTCAAAAATCGGCTTTACGATGATCAAGATTTATGTATATATGATATATATATATATATTCATTTTACATAAGAGGTTAAGT
>NW_027112997.1:767421-796207 GCF_000696795.3 Halyomorpha halys | reverse complement strand
ATATATGATATTTTACTTTAGAAAGTGGAAATAAAAAAAGAAAATTAAAAATTTTTTGATAGAGAATAGAAAAGAAATGACCAGGTAGATGCAAGAATGTTCCATAGGTCAAATCGGTGATTTGAGATTATGACATTTAAACTTTTTTTTAACATCAAAACAATGACTTGTTAAAGGAACTTTTCCTCGAAAAGGTTATCTAATTAAATAGCTAGGAATACGAAGAATAGAATCATTCAATAAATCATTGTTTGGGCGTCATAAAAACTTTTAATTGCTAGTAGCTTTAATCAGAGATTTGAGTAGGTCCCTTCCTGGTGATACATAGAGTAATACGAAACACACTCCTATATCCGACAAAGGTTTTTAAACACAATTTTCTCCTCATTTATTTTCCAATGGATGAACCGTTTATTTTGAAAATGGTACAAGTCCATTTTTATTGTGATCAATAATAGATACATATTTTGTATTTTGTGGTGCTAGATTATGCAGGTTTATAATATAAAAAAGAAGATTTTGTTATACATATGTGGCCTCACTTAGAAAATTAATTAATTATTGTAATCATGCTTATTAATTATTGTAATAAAATGCTTTTTAATTTTCCATAAATATTTATTAATTTGATAAAAAGTAAAATTAAACGGTTTTTGAATATTAGAGTAAAAAATAAAACATAACAAAAAACTATGAATTGTTTTAAAAGAATTCCTGTGGAATTATAGATTTTCACTAGACATTTACCTTATACCTATAATTATATTGAATTTTACATTTAATCTTCTTTGTGTATGATAACTCAGTAATTCTAAATTCCAGTATGTCGCTTCATCGAGTTTTGTATATCATTATGTAAATGTGCATTTACTAAAACTTATACATAAAAAATTATGTTTTCGAAAATGTCGCTACGTTACATTTTGAGTTTGAGGTTGACTTACAACACTTTAAAAATAAACATATTTACAAAGTTTTATCTATAGTTATAATTATTAATCAGGGTGAGCCAGAGAAAAATATTCTTAGGACCTCATTAAACCCCCATTGTAAAATCTAAAACTTTATAAGAGTAATCTTTATTATTAATTTTATTTTATGTTCTTTAGTAACGTTTCGGCCTTTTTTTTTTCTTTTTTTTAATTTTGACCATTCATTGTTATATTTTTTTTCCTTACTTCTTCAACCCAGTCATTATATTAAAATTCATTGGTATTGTAAATACAACTCAATTAAAGTATTAGTTGACATTTTTACTTGGGTATTTATATTAATAAGCATTTAACTTAAAATTTATATATTAAAAACATATAGTATTTTTTTTATAAAAGTATACAAACTAAAATGAGGGTTGTTTTTTTCTTGTTATTTAGGGCAATTTATTTTTAATATTATCTTTTTAAAACTAATTTGAAAATGAATTATAATTTCTTTTTTACATTTATCTTATTTTTTTAAAAGAATTTGCTAGCCCCACTTTCAAAATAAACGGCTCCTATATAGATTAGAAATAAATTAAGTTAAAATATTCTAGGATAGTGATCAATGAAATCTGTAATAGCTATAAAATTTCAATATGTTTAAATGAACAATAACTCGATCGTAGATTGTAAATTGGCAGCTTTTAACAGAATGGAAATGCGCATAGAAAATTCTTTTGGGTGAAAAAATCTCATTGTCAATTTAGAGTGGGCGCAAAATTAAAAAAAAAAAATCGAGCATAGTAATACGAGGGAAGTAAAGAAAACGTAGTGATTAAAAAGTCAACAATCACTTCATTTGAAACTTGGAAAAAAAAGGTTTCAAATAGTTCGCTAGTGAGAAACTGGTCCAGTAGGTGGGTTTTTAATTTACAGATTAATTTTTAGGAACTACCAAAAAAATAAATACTAACTGACTCTAGCGAGAATCGAACCCATATCACTAAAAAGCCGTGCTCTGTATGACCCTCCAACAATTGCGTTCGGCCATTAAGTACTTGAGCCCCAACGATTCTTTCGGTGTCCACTTTAGACAATTTTATGTTTGTTTTTTATAGAAAAACACTTATGTTAATTGTGAGAAATGAGAAATATAAAGCAATTAAAAAATTTGATTTACTCAATTTAAAAATAAATTATTGTCAAAAACCTATAAATCAATCTAAAAAAAATTTCATAATTAATCATCATTCGAAAAGGACCTGTTAAAAAAAACATGGGTCGTATGTCAGCTAAATGTAAAAGGATTCAAACTGATTTATGGCGGTTTATTTCCATCCGTCGTAATTAGGAAGAAAAGGTATGGAGTGAGATATACCATAGTTTAGTCAGAGGTTATGAAAAACTAATTAATAACCACAAAATGACAAAAATGGGTTTAATAATTAACGAAAATCAAATATTAAATTATTTCGGAGTCAATCAGAATGGTTTCTTAGTTATATTGGATTTTATATTTCTAAAATCAAGTAAATATTCTATGAATTTTAAGAATTATTCTGGATATTTTTTAAATATTAATATTTTATTTTATTGTTTCTTTATTTACTATTGATATGCATTATAATTTATAAATCCTAAATCGTTTGTGGCTATTTGGATATTTCTGTTTATCCGCTGAAAGTTCGATATTAGAAGGCTTCGGATCCATCTTTCCACACGTCACAAAAGTCATACATTATTTGAAAATGTTTAAAAGGTCGAATTATTAAGCTATCAAGCTAAAATTTTTTGGATAATATCATTAAACCCAGCCATATACTATACACAGTTCTGTGTACACTATGTAAGAAACGAAAGGATGTGACGAGGAATTACGATCAATAAATGGTTTTCCATAACCTGAAGAAGTATCAGGTTCCAAGTATATAGAGGCGAGATGTGCCCAAAGAGACCAAACCTAAATAAAGGCCGGTAAATCGGAAATATTCCGGGAGTTAAGGTGTAGAGTGATTTTAAAAACCTCACTTGACTGATTAATGTCATATGTTTTCTGTTTTAAATGTATTACTATACAAATAATTAAAAAATCATAAAACTACTAATTTCCGACCGTTTTCGAACATGAGCGACTTGCGTGTTAAGTAATTAGTGATGGTATTAAAAATATGGTGAGAATGACTATCACTATTGTCCCTAATTGAAATTTTATTTACTATTATAGAATACAGTTTTTCGATTCTGAAAAAATGATCGCATAGTTAATAGGGGAGTTTATTTTTCGGAGAAAAAATAAGTGCTTCATCGTATTTTGGCTCATTTAAGATATTTTAAAGAAAAAAACTTTTTTCTTTTTCTTTTTTTTTTTTTTTTTTTTTTTTTTAGTGTTGTGTTGTATTTAGAGTATTGGGAAAATCCAGTGTTATTTGAAACTAACATACTTTTAAAAAGGCTGGAATTAAAAACCGATCCCTAGGGATCAGAAAAACAATTTTATTTTGGTTTTTTAATAATTTGTTTATTGATATTTACAACTATATACATCAAGTAAATAGAAAAACAATTAAAAATCAATTTTCGTTCTCCTCTACCGGTTTTATTTTTGAAAAAATAAACCAACAAATGAAGCAATTTTAAAGTAAGCCATGTGTATGACGAATAAACAGTTCTATATTAGAAAATCTCGTCATCCCCTTTTAATACGTCTAAGAGCAGCATTTTATGAGCTGGCGTAAAACATATTATGTTATACGAACTTATTTTTTCTAATATGATTTGTTGCATAAAGACGAAATATAGATCCTTGGATTGAGCCGTCTTCCATTAAACGAAACCCTTCACTACTGGTTTTCCCAAAAGTTTTATTTTTATTTTATATATTTTTTTCCTTCATTGCCTAGTGTTACATTATGTCATATACATTAAGACACTGATAATAGAGATAAGAGAGCAGATTCACACTGTATTTATAGAGAAATATAAATCAAATGATAGAAAAATGATAAATGGGGAAAAAAAAAAATTAAATATAACCCTTTCACTCCTAGTGGAACAATACATCCAATTGTATGTAGAGAGTAAAGAAACTGCGAGAAATGGGATTGAGCAAAAGCCCATTTTCCGACCCCCAAAAAAAATAAATACTCCTGTTTTTTATCCTTAAGGTGACATTAAGAGGTTTCAAGGCTAAGTTTTTCATAATTGGTAGTGAAAGGGCTAAAAAAAATAACATCTTAAACACGTTTATTCCTTTATTCACGTTTATTCCTTATTTACAATTATCTCGGGGACTCTGAACTAAGTAAGCTTCTACCACCGTAGCTTTCCCACCTGGGAAAAAAAGCACTCAGGTAGATCCCGATGATTTTTCTCTCAACCGCGTCATGGGTATTGAAAGCCAATGGACACAGAGAGAATGCTAGCCTCAAACGAATATTCATTTTATTAGTTAACTTGTAACAATTTACTTCATTTCTACAAATATAATAAAATTCAAAAATTAGAATAAGATTCTGCTAATGATAATGCTAACCGAGCCATTTATCTCAGAAATAATTGGACCATTGAATGCAAAATTAGTCTTGAGATATTCCAAAACATTGGAAGGGAATAACAGTTTTCTTTGTTAAAACAGTCAATCACAAGCATATCTAACTATTTAAAAGAATTTGAAATTAATCCACTCCTTAATTAATTCTTAGCCGTTTTTTTTAATGAAAATGAAATTTAATGAGAACAGAACGACTTTTGCTTTTAATAGCTTAATTCCCTTCCAATGTTTCTCACCTAAGTATCTGAGCCCGGAACAATATCCCACAAGAAATAATCTCATTAATCCGAGTAAGACACTACATATGACAATTACTCCGCGGTGTGGTGCTAACGTAACGGGCCTCATTGTGGAATCGGAATCGATATGCCGGAGAGCACTCCACCACAATGGGCCCTGTTAATTGGGCAACGCCGTCGCCCGGCTCAAAAGCCGCAGCACAAATTGAATTTCGGAATGAGTGACCTACCGCTCCTGAGTGCATGCGCTAGCTGGTCCATGAAATCAAATCCGAGTCGATAAAGGGGATTCTCAACACCTTCCAACGCGAGTCATTAACAACTTTTCTGTTCTAACACTTCATTTAAGGGAAACTGTAGTAGGTTACTGGTTAAGGCACTGGATTCTGGGTCAAAACTTTATAGAGTGTGCCCAAGGAGGTTCCAGAGGCTCCTAATACTAACAATTTAAGTTAATCTTTTTATGGATACCCAATCGCTAGGGTCTTTAGAATCCTCCATATATTTTACGGTCTTTTATTTATTTTTTTATTTGTATTGTTACCTACACCAAATTGAAAATATTGTTTGTTTTTTTATTAATTTATTTATTGATATTTACAATTGCATTAAAAAATACACAACAAGTAAAGTCCGTGTTAGTTATACAATGGCATGATACAGAAATGTGGAGAATCTAAACTTCAATAACATTTCTAGAGGAGAAGATCACGAGGCCATTTTCTTACCGGACGTCTAAGAGGAAGCCAGGGTGGTTGGGAAGTTATACGATGGAAGGATTCGAATAAGGTTCTGGCCAAATCAGGAACATATGGAACATTGAGGTCCTGATGGAATGACTTCATTGTGACCAAGTAAGGAGCATTAAGGATTTTACGAAGGATTTTGGATTGTAATGATTGGACACGAGAGGAAAAGCTCCCCATCCGCAAGTCCAGATAGATCGTATTATAGTCATATATATGAATATTTTGTAATTAGTTGAAAGTTATTATTGTCCCTAGGTTCTAGACATTATATGCAATCATCATTTGGAAATTTTATTCAATTCCTACGATTTGAAAGTAGCTGTCATGTCGTGGGCATTCTTCGAAAGTGTGGCAAATATTACATGATCATGTTATAGTTTGGAGATTTTTTATTTTTGTTAATAAGAAATCCGTGTAATGAATGGCCGCGTGTGACCAATCCTTAGTCTAGTAATGACAACCACCTCTCTTCTTTTTTTAAAAATATTTTATAGTTTATCGTGCTCCTCGATGGTTTCCCAAAGCAGGACCTAGGTCTTCTTTGCTAGGTATTTTAGGTAGTCAGGTATTTTAGGTACACTTATGTCTGAAGAAGTGTAAATATTGTATATTTCTATTGTTGATAATGTCGGTTTATTTGTTAATTTATTAATAGGTCTCAAAGTAAAACGCTCTGGAGCTTTTACGAAAGTTGGATCACCGATTTCAATGAAACTTGGACGACAAATATTAGACAAGCATCCGAGGGTTTTAGCCAATGCGCCCTAGAAGCTCAGAAAAAAAATTCAATGATGTTTATATTACTTACTGTATTGTTATTTTGATTTTTTCGGATTTCAAAGTTATTACGTCTTCCGTAAAACACCAAAGTGCCGTATTTGCCAATTATATTATTTTGGTTTTTAGTTCTTTTCACGATGCCAAAAGGACCTAACTGGATATATGACGTCACATAAAATACTAATCCACCAATTGGCTTATATTAAAATTTTAAATCATCTGCTAACTTATATTAACACAATTACTAACACAAAGTTCTCAGAAATTATCACTATTCCGGGATCGGACTGCAGATATACTTGATGGTGTTTTTGATATATTTTTTTAAATTTTTATTTTGTGCAAAATAAAAAAAAAAAATATTGATTATAACATTAAATGAGTTTAAATGTATATTTAATGACAAAACACAAAGACGCTTCTAATGAACTAGGCTATTTTTTTAATGAGGTAAAAAGATAGATAATAATTTTTTTTATTCGGACAATCGCAAATTTGTAACTGAATATATATTTTTTTAATTGATTTAAAAACTAAAAAAAAAAAGTCCGATAATTGTAATTATTCGTATTATGTTCTCTAAAATTTTTCCTAACAAATTTATTTAGTTCATAGAAATGAAATTCGTATTTCAGCTAAGGTAATGTGGGAGTTCTAGATTATTTTTGAATTTTGAAGCTAGATTTTTCATTTTATTATGTTTTAAATATTAAATTAAAATTAACGATTTAATTCATTAACCATTAAACGTTCATTAATTCAGTAAACAGTCCATATATTTTCGCAAGCAATGATGGGAAGAGGATTAAGGTGGATGAGAACCGGCGCTCATCTATATACCTCTAAAATTATCTCACCTATTAGAACTGTACCACAGTACTACAATTTTATTTCAAATTTTAGTTTAAAATGTTTAAATTCTAAGTAAAATTATAACTAAAATGATTTCAAACGCGACCAATATGTGCTATGTTGTAGAATTCCAAATATTAATCCAAATTTCAATTAGTTGTGTATTTTAATCTTAATAATAATACGATTTTGATTTGAATTTTATTTAAAATTCTACAAATATACATATTTCAAGTTTAAAAAAAAAAATTATTTTTTAAGTTAACGAAATGTGGTACCCGTACTACCTTAATTCTAGGAGTACCATGGCTAAGCGGAAAGACTATAGTACGCACTTGCCTCTGCTCTAAGTGCTAAGTGCTAAGTGCATACGAGGTAACTGGAAGACTTAGTATTCTTGCAACAGTAGCCATTGAGAAAAAGTGAATAAAACTAAATTTTCAGAAGTTAATGTCATTGATCTCCAAGGATATTCATGAAAGTGAGATGTAGAATATAATTGAATAAATATATGAAAATATTGTTATATTTTACCTTAATGATTTGAGATATATCATTGTTTAGAATTCGTTTTCCCTAAAGCTGCACTAAACCATCGAATTCCTCTCGTATCCAGTCCTTACAATCCAAAATCCTTCGTAAAATCCTCAATTCTCTTATTTTGTTACAAATGAAACTTAATCTTTCATGACTGATCAAGCCCGAAACAGATATCAATCCATTATAAACTACTCAAATCCACAAGTTTCTAACCTTATTTCCTCTCTCATTCCTGACTCCTTCGAGGCGACTTAAAAGATGGCCTAGAGACCATCTAATGTAAAAATGTTATTAGAATGCTACCAATGGATAGTTTCTCTACATGCCTATGTCATACCATAATGATCTTACATAAAATTTACTAGATTTATTATTATGTAGGATTGTAAATGCCAATAAACAAATAATAAAAAAAAAAAAAGTTCCCTAAAGGACAGACCTAGTTCAGAGATTGGATGTAACAAGAAGATTTTGCATTTGACTAAAAATCACATTAACTGCACATGATGGTGTAGTATTTGATTTTTCTCATCAGTCTCCTAGGACTGATTTTAGGACTGATCAGTGTAGTATTTGATTTTGAACCTGGACCATTTGCAGGTTTTGGGAAGAGTATGTGGAGTGGAGTAGAAGTAGACACTTTATGAGCTGTAATATTTGGAGGTTACGTATTTAAATATTCGGTGTCAAATCACGGAGGATAGACCAAAACGTATATGGGAATATTGTGTGATCTCTGATTTATCGATTTAGCTGATAGTGTATAATGGGGAGGGGGATAAATTTGATAAAATAATATGATATAAGTAGCTTAGAGTAGTTGGAGGGAGGAGGAAAAATTTCACGATAAATAATAACAATATCTTGTAAATCATTTCATTTCATGACTTTTTTATTATTAACCCGTATAATACACGATAAATATGATTGTTCTTGCCAAATCGTTCTTTAGAATTATAGTATTTTAAATCGAAATACCTAAATAAGGGGGCGACAATATTTTCCTCCACCCCGGCTGACACCCACGTCAGTGGATATAATTGAAGACATGAGTGGATGAAAGTGTTTATATTACAAACATACTAATCTGAGAAAAATTGAATTCACTTCTAATTTATACCAGAAAGATCAATTTTCAAATCCTGAAAACTATCTCCGTTTAAGATTAAGAAAAAATCGATAAGATGCTGTGTATAAAAGAATATTTAAAATATTTGTCAGAGCAAATGTCACATTATCTAAGAAAAATAAAATAAGTTTAAGTCCTGAAGACAATACGTTGATTGTTTTTTAATCAAACTTGAAAAAAAAAAAATCTAAATTTAAAAAACTATATGCTTAATGTGAAACTTGAACAAAATAATTTCGGCTTCTAATTGAAGTTAAATTTACATTTTATAAGATAATCTTCCCAGTCTTGAAATAAAATCATTTGCTAAAAAGATAATTTAAGTAGATAAGTTGGAAACTAAGAAAAATATTAAAATTGATTTTTAGTACTAACATTTTTTTTCAAATGATTTTTCTCAACTGTCTACGAACAGATTATTAATCATTAGATTATAATCTAAAAATTAGAATGGAATTTTTTTTTTTTTTCTACGTCGATTCTCTTTAACTCGCCGCTCGGTGCTTTGATGTGCAGAAGTGTCCCTCGGTCCATTGTCACTACAAGACTAAACAAACCTATTATTAAATATTTATGTTTTCTTTATTAATTTATGCCGATTGTTTAAGGAACTAAATTTCTGTTGTAGTTGTTCTTAATTGAAAAAAAAAATTATTTCTCAAATTATTTGTTTCAACTGCCTACGAGTATTAACTGTAACCTGCCTTTTATTTTAGTTTTGTATTATTTATTTTATTTTTTACGTTTTATGTTTAATCTAGTTCTACGCCGATCTTTTTCAAAACGCCGCTCGGTGCTTTGATGTTGTGCAGAAGTGTCCCCCGCTCCATTGTCATTACAAGACTAAACAAACCTATTATTAAATATTTATGTTATCTTTGTAAATCGGTTCCGGTCGTTTATGGCTCTAAATTTCAGTCGTAATTCCTGATTAAAAAACTTTTTTTTTTACAGCAGGCGGTTTTCAAATCAAAATAATTGATGTAGGCGAATATACACATTCAAGCTGAAAACAGATTAAGTAATGTGTTAACTTATTTTGTTAAAGAATCATTAAAAACTTATTTAATTTTTTAAAAGATAATTTAATAAAAAAAAAAATATTAAGCCTTTTGAAGTTACAACTTAAATCAAATTAGATTTTAATATCTGGTTAATGTCTAAGCCTAAGTTTTAGCAATGCAAGAAATTCTTTATTTTTCCAAACCCTCAAGTGTCTCTCCTTTATTAGTTAGACCTAATACACCCCATTGTAATTAAGTTACAATTAGATTGGGTTAAGGCATAGATTAAAAGAAAATAGTAATTTAAAAAAAAAAAACATCTTTTTTTTCTTAGAATTTTTAAAAACATTTTTGTAAAAATAAAATGCATAATTATATGAAGGTTTGTCATTACATGAATTAGGTCAAAATATGTGGTAAAAATTTCCTAAATTGCTGAAAATTTTTCTTATGATCTTTATTTTGATCAATAATTGATCACAGAATAATAATAATTTGATCTCATGAAGATATACGCAAATGATGAAGAACATTTAACAATTGATTCCAACAAAACAAAATATTAATAAAAATATTGATAACATTTACTGTAATATATTTTTAAAAATCTAAAATATATTTATTAATTTTTTTTGCGATGTGTAATTCATTATTTTTTGTCTTGAACAACAGAGATGTACTAGTGGTTTTTCGAGACCTGACATTGAATATTTAAACAACTATCCACAATTTGTCGACAAATATATTAAAAAAAAACAAATATCAAAAATGAGACCAAAGAGACTCAAATAGTTTCTTAACACAGTAAATCTCTTTCTGATTGAGTAGAGATTTTTTTTTGAAATTGCACAACAATATTCAGCAATATTAAAATTTACATGTTTTCAAATATCAAAACTTAAAAACATTTAATTTAGTTTTTTTTTTAATTTTTAAAATAGTTTACCAGCAAATAACTAGCATTATTAAAGTCAGATTTAAGAACAAGTCGTAGGACAACTTGAACAGAATAAGTAATACTCATAACGAAACAAAAATCAATAAGAATCAGATAATTCTAATTTATAATTTTACGGAAATTATTTTAATTAATTATTTAAGCAAAAAAGGTATGTGCATGTTTAATTTTATAAATGATAAAATTTCTTAATTTTCTATTTCATATTTTACAGTCATACTATTATTATAATTTTTACAGGACCAAATAAAAAAAAAAAACTTAACTATACAACGAGTCAAATACCCAATAGTTTTTCTTAAAGCTTATAAATAATTCTTTTTATAATTTAATTGATCTTGTAACAGTATCAGAGAATCAAAGAGACCGCTGTGTTTAGACAAGAATCATGTGATACTGAGCGCAGATGCAAACAATTGATATAAACTTTCTCTCCCTTAGCTCTGTGTAACCAGGTTATTTTTATATTTATAAAATTAACAATTTTTTTTTTTGTGTAGACAATTATTTTTGAAAAATTCAGTCATTGGCTATAGCACGTCTTCCATGATTAACCATTTAGCGTGCTAATGAAGGACAGGATAAAATTTCGCAGCAGCACCAACATAAACATTATGCTGTCTCAACAAAAATAATATCACAGCTATATGTTTTAGTGAAACAATTAAAAATTTAAAAAAAAATTAGCAATTATTATTGTTTCAATTTCAACATTCTTTAAATTTTGAAAATATCTTAAATTCTAAATAAATATGCTTATTATTAAATCTTAATCATATAAATTGTATGCGAACATTTATATAAATACCGTAGCATCTAGTTTTAAGAATATATCTCTGATTTTTTTTTTATGTATATGATTTAAAGATATTTTTGTTGTTGTGATCTAATTTAGTCACTTGAAATAAAATATTTGTTTATTTGTTATTACAGTTATAAAATATTTTATTGAAGGTCAGTTTTTTACCTAGGGGTAAAGAAGAGTATTGTAAAGAAAATTGTAAATCGGAATGACAGGAATTGATTAAACGTCAAATATAAATTTTAAATATATGATAATCTTTATCAATTAAAAAAAAGAAAAAGAATTATATCACAAATCGCTTTAAAATATTTTAACAAACCAAATCATTAGACAGATTTGTCCATTGAACTTGAATAATTTCAATGCTTTGACAACAAATTATTTTATTGGACCTTTACTAAATTAGTAAATAATTAATTACAAAAGTTAATAGTTTTTTACACGTAACATAAGGAAAAAAAATAAACCAGTCCTAATGCCTATTTTCAATTCACAATTTAGAGATTTTCTATACGATGCGTTAAATTCCGAGTTATTGTTAGAAACGGATATGTAAAAAGAAAACAGATTAAGACGAAAAAAAATCGAGTGATACCGGCAAAATCTCACTATGAGAGAATGGAGTTGGTATCAATTTATAATAAACGAGTCTGGTTACATCAGCATCCTATTGTCTTAATTTGATAAGCATATCGATTCATCTGTCTGTGCGGGGAAAAAAAAAAAACAAACTGAAAAATGTCACAGTCTGCAGTTCGTGTTCGTCCATGTGTATTGTGCCATTGCTATCAACAGTGTGTTATAAGTGATTTATATATTAACATACACATAGATAAAGTATTTTTATAATATTAGCGTATAATAAAAATAAATACATAATATGAAATAGTCTTACATAATAGTGTGTCCTCTTGAGCACTAGCACGGAAACTGAGGGCCTGCCGGTAGAAACGTTGCCCAGGGATTCAAAATCGATGATTACAAATTTAGTTTTCAAGTTCATAGCAACAAAGGTCCATTTAATAAAAAGGTTCAGGAATTAACACAACCGTTTAATTAATTTAAACTTATCTTAAATATTGTCTCAATTTATGATTCAGATTTGTACAACTCTTTGCTCGATTTTATTTATTCTATTTATGCTATGGGATGCTTATTTCTTAATTAATTTTACTTGAAATAAAAACAATACTTTTTAAACAATATTTGAAAATTATTTTTCCCGAGAATCCTTGACCGAAAGTTCATTATAAAAGACAAAAAAAAAACTTCTAAAGATATTTATAATATAATTTTAAAATTAAAAACATTTCACAGATTAATTAATATAGCATTTAAAAGCTGTAGTAGAGATTCCGGCTGACCACATCGTAGCGGCAAAGAGAAGTGTCTTTGTACATGTGGCACACATGTGATGACTGTCCCACGGTCAATCCTAACTCATTCCAATTTCGTTGCGAATTTCAAATTTTACACACAATTTCGCAACAATTTAATTTTTGAACATATATTAATTTAGTTCATTACTAACGGAAAATATTGAACGAATAGTCACTGTTATTTTTCTGTCTTTCGTATATTAAAATTGAGTAAATAAAAAAAAAAAAAAGAAGAAATATCTGCATTTTAATTGTATTTATATCAATTTAAAGAAATTTTACAAAATATTAGTTTGTTGTTATATGACCTTATTTTTTAAATTAATAAATATTAAAAATATCATTACTTCGAATAAATATTTATTATTGTTAGCCTAATTTGGACAATTAATATTTATAATTAATCATGAAGGTAGAAGTGGACACAGGTAAGAAGGCGCGGCTCCTTATACAACTGACCTACTCTCCCTTCGTTTGGGGCAGAGGGAATTTAAATTTAGAGTACCTTCCCAATTCATCTCCCATCTCCGGATTTGTTATGGGTTTCTGTTTTACATACAAGCACATAACCACACTCACGAAAACACACATATATATATTTTTCCACTGTTCTTTTTTATACTACACATGATATCGTCGGTTTTGGAGCGCCGTATATCCTGCACTGTTTATAAATTATATATATATATATATATATATATATATATATAAAAAAAAGAATATACGATTTTATTGCAACTAAGTGGAATTCAATAAACAATTTTGCGACTATCAACATCCATATAATTATCAATAATCCATATATATAATTATAGAATTGAATACACTTATACTGTTTATGAGTTAAATCAATGAAATCCGAACTTTTTATTGCGTTTGCCGTCATTGTCACCAAAAATTAAAAAATATACTGGATCCAATTCCTTTAATAGTCCCCAAAAGCACGGATATCTTACAAACATCAGATTTTTTGTTTTTAAAAAGAAAAAAAAAGAAAATGTCATTGTTAACTATTATTTATTATACGGATCGATTCACTTAGAAGAAAAACAAATTCTTCAACGGTAATGTCTTCTGCTGAAATTATCAACTAGCGTTGAGGCATTGATAAGGTTGATAGCGTACCTTTTTCGCCGGCCGCTTGTGTGATATCAGGGAATTCATCCCGGTATCAGGCTGTCAAATGATAAAAAATATTCAATCAGTTATGATTAATTTAGATCATTCAATTTACCATACCGATTCACCCTTCAAAATATATATAAGTAATTAAAAATATGTATTTGATAGTGGTAGAATAGTGAATGACAGTTTTACATAGTGCGCGATAGTTTTATGGTAAATGTTAACGTCTCAAAAGCCACATGGTTCTGTTAATGTTCTAATAAAATAATAAGTATTTTTATAAGACATTAGCGTTGATTTTTTTTTTGTTTTGAAATTATTGTTTTTGAATTTGAATAGGTAATATATAGATAGTGAGTGATTCTATATTTATTTTTTATTATGTACAAAAGATCATGTACATTGTGCGCGGTCTGAGTGTTTAAGGTTATTTTTGACTAACGGTGCTGTTTAGCAAAACAAAAATTGATACGAAGCGGTTTTAACTTCATAAAAATATATTAAAAAATATAGTACACATGGATACCTGATAAAATGACGCTACCTGGCTCAGACGTTGGATGACAGAGGACCCTGGAGCTGGCGTGATGAAGATAGACATAGCTACAGAAAGAGACAGACAGACAGACAGAATTCGGCAGTAGCAGTCAGAAGCAGACAGGAGCAGACAGGAGCAGGCAGCAGAGGCGGCGGTCGTGGGGGGACTGGCGGCGACTATGGACTGAGGGGCGGGCCGGGCCTGCGTGCCACCCCCGCCAAGCCCCTCCCCCCACGACACTCCCCCTCCCCTGCTCCTCACTCTCTCTCCCTCGCTCTCTTTCTCCTTCTCACTCTTTCTTTCTCTGTCCCATTCTCTTCCCTCTCGGACTCTCTCTCTCTCTCTCTCTTCGGTGGGGGGAGGGGGTGGTAATTAAAAATTATTTTGTTGTCTGTCCCCCCCCCCTCACACCACCTCCTTGGCTACCGATAAAGGTAGGAGTTTCTGGAAATATTAAAAAAAATAAAAGAATTTCTTTGTTTGAGTGAAATAATGAAAAGTCTTTCTAAAGGATCCTGAAGCAACAATTCGATGAGGAACAATTTCCTTTTACCCCCACTCCTTGCTCCGATCCATTTCACCTGTATTCTCTACTCTCTTCGACTCTTCCATTCTTTCTCACCTTTACACAATCATCCGTTTGAGAAATGAAGTAAAATTCTTTATGATAAATAACTAGTTAATTGTTTTTAATTTTTAAAATAATGATAAGTTTTTTATAATTTAAGTATGTAAGTAAAATGACTGGAAGATTTTCTATGTTGATTGGTAAGGAGTAATGAGAATAATCTTCCTTACTTTAAATATTTTTGTTTCAAAAATCAATTATCAGTTACAACGTTACGAGGTATCGCCCAGTCTTCAAATTTAATTTAGTCAGGATATATAACAAATAACTTGTGAGCTTTAATATGAATAAAATTATAACTTATCATCGCCGCCTTCTGTCCAAATTATTATTTGCTAAGCTCTATAGCATAATTTTGCATAGTCAGCATTTACATATTGTTTTCCATTTCAATTGCTAGAATACATACAAAGAAGATATTTATCATATATTTGTAATATCCTTTGCTCTAGTGGTCTCATACAGTTATCTCCAAAAACATTTAGATGTTCTAAAGAAGTATCGAAGCTAATTCCTGTTTTGGAGATCGTAGTAACAAGGAATTAAGAAAGACACTTGAACATTTTAGGTATGTGACATTATTTGTTTTACATGTATACTTTAGGTAAGGCGATTTATTTATTACTTAGGTTGATTGAGTATATTTAAATAATAAATGATTGTTTTTAGTAAAATAAAGAAAATTTATTTTATACTTTAATAATTTAGATTCACATGACTGGAATATTTTTAATAATAATTAGTAACATGAAGTGAAAACAATCTTTCTTCTTTAATTATTTGTATTTAAAAAATCAATCGTTAGTCTTAACTTTTCGGGAACACCGCCCCATTTTCAAGTAAACTTCAAATTTCATTTATTCAATATAATTAAGCAATAGTTTATGAGCTTAAATAGGAATAAAATTACTACTTATCTATCCAAATTATTGTTACAATATAATATCTCCCCACTGGTCTAAAATAACATTCTAATCATAAATATTTTTGTCTAAATTGTTAAAAATTTACACAAAAAAGATATTTTACAGAATGATGATAGATTGAAATTTGGATTTCCTGAAGATAGGGCGATGACGTTGTGTCTAATAATTGGTTTTTGAAATACAATTATTTAAGGAAGGAAGATTGTGCTCATTATATCTTACAAAATAACAAATTTAACTTTTAGGTTATTTCTAATATTAATATAAAAGATTAAGAAAAAACATATACCAAATTTAAACCTTCATTAAAGTTATTGATCATATTCTTTATTCAACTCATGTTGTATTTGTTACGTTTTAAAATATTATTATTAAGTTTTAAAATGGCCAAAAGACTGAAACGTCACTATTACAACAGTGGATTCGAATAGCAATTTTTAATTAATATATTTTATATGAGTTTAAACGTGGTCTATGTTATTTTTTTAATATTTTGGATTAACATTTTAAGTAAATTTTTTTGAAACATTTTGACTATATCTAATAATCTTGGAAACATTTTTCATCTTCAAAATTTAGAAACTAATTCGAAACTTCCCCTTTAGTTTATATCTATTAGTTAATAAATATATTTTACATTTATATTATTGTTTTAGATCAGGTAATTTATATTCCTATTAAATTCTCTCTAAAATCATTTATCTCATATTTTATTTTTTCATCTATAACGTTTCGGCCCTTTGTTAAGAAAAACATAAATATCTTTAAAAACATGATTTTGTTTTTTTAAAAAAATAAATAATAAAACGATAACTAAGAAATAATTTAGGAAAATTCCCGTCAAATGCGGACAACGAAACCAGAAACTTCAACTTTATCGATATTTGAATGTTTACAAGGCTTTTATACCACTCTATAATTTTGAAATTATACAAAAAGACATCTTTTGATAATACCAGTAAACTCGATATAGAATTTTTTGCCAGCTCTTTATCTGATTTTATAATCTATTACTAAATTTTCACTAACTGTTCACTCAATATATTTACTTTAAGATGTTAATGAAACATTTTTCTGTTTCATTGTGTTTCCTTAGTATTAATAATTCATCATTAGCATTTACTCATAATGTCTTGCAAGTTTTTTTATAAAACTTATAAGTTTAAAAATTTTCGGGAGTTGTTCCTAGGATTGATCGATATTATACTGAACACAGCTAGGATTAACTAGTTTCCTGATTTGTTTAGTTTACTATATTTTTAAATATTTCTAAATTTTTTTGTATATTACGAATTTGTAGCATTTTATTAAAATTATTTGTTAATCTAATATAGATCATGATCTTCTATTTGTTTTTATATATTTTATTCCTCAATATTAAAATAATGAGTGTTTAAATTGTTTTAATCTGTATTAAAATTTTGTAGTATTTTTTTAAAATTCTTATATTATATTTGTATTTGTCGTTAATTATAACTATTATAATTTGAAAAACTAAACTACTCAAGTACTATCCTAATTAAACTGTTGTTTTTAAAATTCTCTCATCTCTCTAGATTTGGGGGAGGAAGGAGTTGGTAATTGAAAACTGTTTTGATTCTGTTCGGAGGTAGTAGGGGGTGTCATACCCTTAATAATTTGAATTTATTCCTCCCTGAAAATTTGGTAAATTTGAGATTTGAGAACCTGCTTCAAACTTCGAAAACATAATTCATTGGGGTTATTATACTCCAAATTGCTTATAAACGCAAATTCAGGGGTCAATTTTTCATAAAATGTTCAGTTTAAGGGCTGATTTCAGGGAATATTCTCCATACCTCTGTTAATTTGGGAAAATCTGGTCAAGATTTTTGGGAAATAATTAATCGCCCCTCTCAAAAAGTTGTGTCCAGGCCTCGAGTTTATGAAATATTAGATGCATAGAATTCAAACCAGGAGAAGTTAAATACTAATTAAATTATTTGTATAATACATAAATTTAATCATAATTATCTAAAAATATTAATATTTAATTTGAAGTATAAAATTAATTAAATTTGCAGTATCAAATTAATGCTCAATAGTATTATAAATATGTTCAATATGTTCTGATTATCGAAGAAATAATATGAGGAATAATATATACTAAGATTACAGTCAAGAAAAAAATAATAATATAATGCGAATAAGATTACTGTCAAATCATAAACAGCATTTTAACAATTCTTAAAAGTTACATATCTTAATAATTGTGTAACATTATAATACTTTCTTTTCTATTTATTAGAAACTTATGGCAGGAAAGTTGGTAACAACTACGAAAATAAAAAAAAAAATGATTCGTGAAATAAAAAAAGAAGACATTTTCTGACTGTTGTTTATTTTTTCTTGTCAAAGGATTTCCTTAATTCTGTGAGTTGATGAAATCCTTTTTTTTTCTATCTCTCATCATATTATTTATTCGAATAATAATATCCGAAACTTTAACTTTAAAATTATCATCTTTAATTATTAGAAATGAATGAATATTTTTATCTTATATGGTGCAATATAAGGAAAAATATGTCGGATAATTAAATTTCAAATGTTTTTTTATCACCATGTGGATTATTATTAAATTTCATTCGACGTAAAACTACAAGAATTTGTAAGTTTAATTCAAGTCAGTTTGAAAAAAGAAAAGTAATATTTTTTATTAGTAATTAAATATTTTAAGAATTTAAAAATTATTACGTGGAATTTCAGCCTCCTAAAATAATAAAAATATTTATTGCCATCAGGAAACGGTGGGACGGATGGAAAACTCTTTTATATACTTAAACGTTTTAAAGCCATTGTTAATTGACGATTGCACAATGTGTTCCAAGTCATATTGTTAGTATATTTTTTCAATCACGGTTTTTTTCTTTTATTTAAAATATTCTAAAAATAATTTAAGTAGTAGTCATATCTGGGAACAAAATACATATAAATAAAACTATAACTAAATTGTGATTATAAAAAGTTAAATTATTAATAAATATTTAATTTTTTAGTCTACTTTAAAGTTTCTTTTAGAAAATGGTGATTTTTTTATAGCTCGTTATTAATAAGAGATATAGTCCTATATATTTATTTTCTTATTCCGATTTTTTTATAGATTCTTGACGGCATATGAATTTTTCTAGACAGCTGATCGTTGGACTTAAATGAGGTGAGAACAGTGGTTAAATAGATGCTTAATGGTTCCAAACTGAACTAAAAAATAAAGAAATAGCAGGCGGTCTGCGTACGATGCTGACCCACTCTCTCAAGAATAACTCCTCGGAGCACCATGATTATAAGTTGCATTCTCTTCTTAATAATAACAACACATTTAGGAAATTAGTTTAAATGTTTGATGGTAATTGCTAGATATGTTTTTAAATTTAAATGTCGATAAATATCCGCTTTGTTTGTTATCTAGTTCTTTATATATTATGTAAATAACAAGTTTTCTTAAGAGATGTCCATTTACAGTGAGAGCTAGAAGGTGGAGACATACTTTTTCTGTAAAACTGGTACAAAGTTTTATCTAAAAAAATTACATATATTTATAGATTGCTGATTTATAATTATTTTTTTAACCTGGTCAAATGTGTTTATTTCATGTCTTTGAAATTTGATTGTTAAAAATCTTTCTGCAGCAATGAGAAAGTATTGTGATTTCATAACTTGTATTAGCTCTACTTTAGTAGTAATTTTGTTCTATTGAAATGTAAGTGGAGGGTTCGGTTAATTTTTGTGAAGTTTTCGATTTTATTTTTATTTTCATTCCTAATTTACCTTTTTATAGTTAATTATAAGTTTTCTATTGTATAGTGTAGTATAGAATAGTAATATATGATAGTCCCTTTCTGTTATATTATATAAATACCCTAATAATATATGGACCTTAGTAGGTAAAAATAAATATTCACTTTAAGTTTAACTTTTACACTAATTAATATACATTATAAAGTAAAAATTGGAACCAGTCCAAAATTAACGACTTTTTCATTCGTTAACCATATCAGAATGAGAGAACCCTATTTCCTAGTGACTTCTCATCTAAAGTAAACAATAACTATATGTTTTGATTGTACACAAATTAAAATGAATATTATAATATAAAATATAGCATTATTCAGCTAAGCATGGAAAACGTAATAGATCCATAATAAAATCTTAATTTTAAAATAAGTATTAATAACTAATTTTGACAAATCAGGTCCAACATTTTGATATGGTAAAAATAAAATTATGAGAAAATAAAAATTGCAATAAGTCCCCGAAGAATTAAATAAAAAAGAACATTTTTGTTTTTTTATCTAATATGAATAAATTGTCTATAATAAATTAGATACTTTTTTGACGCTAAAAAAAACTAAAATAAAATAATAATCAGGAAAACTTGCCCGTAATTAACAATAAATAATTAAATATTGATAAAATATAAAGAATTGAAATATTATTTTTGTTGCTAATAGAGCTTGTGTCAGCTTTTACTAAAAACATTTATTTATCTTCTGAAAGACGCATACAATAATTTGTAAAGCGTACTCGTATAATATAAAAATAGATTACTGATAGGTGAATAATTTAAAAGAGTTATGGGCATTTCTTGTTATTTTTTGTAAAATTCTTCCCCCATCCCCTCAATTAGTTTTGAAAATAAAATTTTCTAAATGAACTGGAAAAATTGAAGATGGCAAATTTTTTTTCTATTTAAATTTATCTATAGATAGGTATTTATTTTTTCAATCTGCAACAACCTTGGGCTATAATTAATAGTGGTAAATATATTTTTTTTACAATTATTATTTATATATTTTTTATTTTATTAGTATTATTTTTATTTATTTTTTAATTTTGGTATGTTTGTGATCATTTATCACTTTAACAAATCAGATCAAACATTTTGATCATTAAAATCAAATTACCAAGAAAATAAAAATTGCAATACAAGTCCTCGAATGATGAAAAAAAGAGAACATTTTTGTTTTTTTTATCTAACATGAATGAATTGTCTTTGATAAATTTGAAACTTTTTTAACGCCATAAAAAATAAATACGTAAACAATAATAATAATAATTATGAAAACTTGGCCAAAAGTAACAATAAAGAATTAAATATTGATAAAATACAAAGTATAGACATATTATTTCTAAAATATTATAGTTAATAATCATTAAAAAATTTATAACTAATAGTAATAAAATTATTATAAGTAATAATCCTAAAAAATATAAGTAATAATCCTAAAAAATATAAGTAATAATAATAAAAAATGAATAAATGAAAAAACAAGTTGCAGGTAGAAATTATTAAAGCAAACCATGGAACTTGGACCATTTCGTGACATACTGAATGTCGGTGAAAATCGGGATGTTAAAAGACTGAGTAAACTTCAAAATGATATTTTTAATTACCACCGAAGTGGGTTACTTTGACTACTCCTTGAAGGATAATATTACTCCAATGACGTCAAAAATTTCAAGTGTGGCACACCAGTGCTTGTGTAAAACGCGCTGGAGGAATAGAGATGTATAATTTCCAAGTAGTAGTTGGAAAGTTCTGTTATAACAATGTATTTTTTTCTTGATTCTTCTTCTATTATTGTAGTATCCTTTAAAAAACATGCCTCAAACCCTTATAGTTAGATAGCTCTTTCTCGAAGAACAGGGTTACGTTTAGTCATGAAGTTGTTTAAATTCTTTCTGTGATTAAGAATCAAATTTTAAATCAATTTTAATTATAATAAATAAATAAATTTCATAAAATGTAACTGCGGTTAATTAAACACCAAAAATCGTGGACACTTTTATCCAGCAAATCTATCCTAATTCGTATTGCTATTTTTGTTTATTGTCTCATTAATTTTTAGTTTTTAAAATGCTTTCAATGCCATAGAAACTTTAAATCAATTTGAAACCGTCATCATTTTTTTGATTTATTTTTAATAACAATTTCTGATTGATATATTTTTTTTATAATAATACTGTATTTACACTATTCATTCCCAGGTGTTTATAATGAGATATAGAAAATGAACTTTACAGCTCCATTTAATAAACCGACAACAACACCGTGCAAACCACTATTTTTTTCATTAGTACTACTTAAACCTATGGTATAAATTTTTATTTCTTTAAAGAAAATATTCCGATAAAAAAATTCAATGTTGACTAACAAAACCCTCTATGAACCCTAATAAAAAATATCTAAAAATTAAATAGTGTTAATACATTTCGTTGAAAAAAATGGAATGACATGCAAAATTATTAAATAATCTTATAGTACTATCTATAACAATTAAATTTCAACGATATACTTTTATTTATTTATTACATTCTAAGAACTCACGTTATTTCAATTTTTATTAGAAGATTTCTGGTTACTTAAATGTCTCACCTGAAACATCAAATTACAAGAAAATTAATAAGATACATTATACATAATTATTTTATTTTCATTTACTTAAAATTAAATTAATAATAACATATATACAACTTATTAATAAAAATAAAATAATGTATTTTAGCACCATTTTCAACATCTACTGTTAATTGTCCATATTTGATTTTTTTAATATTTAAAACTTTTTAAAAAGATTATGTGTTTTATTGAGGTTTTAGTTCATAATTGTTAAATTAAAATTTAATGTTTACATCAAGTATGAACTTTTCAAATAATATCATGAATTATATACGGGAGAGATAGTATGCAATAACAGTTTGGATAAAGAGAGTATAAACGAGAAAATCATGAAGTTGGCAAGGCTAAGTTTCACAACAGGCAATATTTACAATAAGAAGAATCTATCGAATAAAATGGTCATAAAACCAGTAATTTTATACGGAATGGAAGCAACATGTCTCCCTAAGATGGAAAAATTACTGAAAATAGAGAGAAGGATCCTAAGGCCCAAGAAAACACAGGAAGGCTACAGGTTAAGACCCAACCAGGAAATTTACAGGGAGATATACGACCTGGAAACCGAAATAAAAATCAGAAGACTGAGATTCTACGAGAACATGATGAGAATGGACCAAAGGAGACTAAACAAGAAACTCTTTGACAGAATCCGTAAAAACAAGAGCGTAAGAGGATATGTGAAGCAAATGAGAGGGGAAACAAAAAAATTGAAATAACAGACAATCACAGATAGAGAACAGTACGGAAAAAAATTAAAAGAAATCAATGTTCTTGCAGCAAATAAAGAAAAACGGAAAGGTACTGCGTGGTCGGAAGAGAGGAAGCAAAGGCACGCAGAAATGATAAGAAGATACTGTGAGAGAAGGAAAGCAAAAATGAGAAGGAAAAAGTAGTGTCTTCGCGTGGTCTTGAAAGGCCGTCCTGTGAGAAAAAAATATCATGAATTATATGACTTTTTATAATATCATATATTGTTATATCTTATATAATGCATAATATTATAATTTTATGTTATACACTATAATTGATTTTTACAAAACAAAAGCAATTTTTTCTTTAACCAATATACCTATTTATATTTTTTAATTATGATGAAAATTTTCTAAGCGTTTAAAAATTTAAAATAATTATTACTAGTTTAAAGAAGTGAATTGCAACTTTTTATCTTGCATCTATAGCTGTTTATAATTTTAAAAAAAATGGATAAAATGTGGTACAAGTTGAAAAATTTAATTTTTTAATGAATTTAATGATGGATTATGGAATGATAATGGAATATGAACTTGAATTTACTTTTCTTGTGTTAAAATCAAATGCAATTTAGATATATATTTATATATGCACATAAATAATTAGGTGAACCTTCGCCTATTTACCATGTCATCTACTTTTCAAATTTAATATTTTACAATTTGGTAATTTTTGATTAATAACGTAAACGAACATTTTCTATTATAAGTAAATTGTTTTATTACTAATTTTTCTTGTATCCCTATTTCGGCTCGAAAGCTCTGTTTAATATTTCATAATATTTTTGAAACTATGCCAGGACGAGATTGTTCTAAAAGAGCCATTTTCTTTTTCGCCTTCATTAATCATAATGAGTTTCCTAATTATAAATAAGTTAAGAAAAAATTGTTAAAATCCTTATAAATGTTTTAACGTATTTATTAGTGGCGTTTAGAGAACTAACAACAATTAATCGTTGTGGTGAATAAACGTTTATGGCCTTGACTGGTCACGAGCTAACAACACATTATTTTCATAAACATAATTTATTGATATAATTTCAACCATTACTTAAACGTTTTAATAATCTCTCAACTCTATATTTAAACCTGAATATGAAAACAGAACTAACATTTAAAACACAAATCCACTTTTTCTATAGGTACTATGCAATACTATTAACGAATGCAAATTAAAGTTGGATTAAATAAAAACAAATATGAACAATTTCTTATTCTTATTATAAATAACAACAAGTGTACTAATTGCCACAAAATTGTTTTTTTAATTATACAGAATAATTCTAAATAAATACTCATGAAGATAATAAATAAAACGTATAATTAATAATTTGGCAAAATTAAGAAGACTATATAAAAATCACATAAGCCCCTGGCGTTAACCATATAATTTTTTTAACTGTATGTATTTCAAGATTTAATATGAGGAATTCATTTTTGTTTCACAACACAATTCATGACATTTAATTATTCCAAGGGGGAACTTTTTAGGACACACTGCCTATTTCGTACGGTTACAAAATATACATTTTTGACTGGATGTTTATTATAATCAATAATAAATTGAATTAATTTTGAAAATGATCGTGAAAATAAATAGGAATAATGATCTTTGTATTAAGATTTAATTTATTTTTTTTATCAATGCAATGCAATGTTGATAAAGAATAGCGCAAATTAAATAAAATTATAATAATTGTATTATTGGATAAAAATATGTAATTTAACACAATATGATGAAGTTTAATTAATTTGTCCATAGTGTTTTCCTAATTTAATTATGTTTTGTAGGTTAATTGGATATAGTATATTTTTGACAAAGGCAGAATAGTGTCCAACCTTTCAATAACTTGCAGCTATTATTAATAAGGTAGGATAATTTATAATTCAGAATATTTTTAAAAATAATTTTTAATGATCAGATTGTAATTGAAAATGTTAATTAATAGATATCCTTGACAATGTCCAGAAAGACCGAAACGTTTGTTGTGTAAAAGAATAAATATATTTAGACTATGTGGGTATTTTTTATTATAATTGATAAAGATCTTTGTGTAAACATGTATATATAAATATATGTAATATAGTTTTTGATTTTATAATTCTTTTAAAATTAAAAACTATTAATTAAATCAAATGGTATCCTTGATAAGTCTCAATACTCTTTATTACGTCAACAGCCCAACGTTTAGCCCAATTCGGCCATTCTCAAGGACAATCTAACAATTAACAGCTTATTATACATTAATTTGTAACACTTATAACAACAACAGTATTATTAATAATATAACATAGCTTACATATAAATTTACAACTTACATCTGAATTTAATAATGTTTTGCAGGCTATTTTGCCCAGGTCATTAATTACAAGTCAAATTCTCCTATGAAAAAGCCAGTTAATAGGTAATCGTATTAACTATTAATAAGCTTATGTCTAGTTAACTATTTTTTAACAGCTTCATTAATTTTTAAAACTTTTAATTTTAGATTAACTTACACTGTCAACTGTCATATAAACAAAACATTTTTAACCTTCCATACACTCAGGTCAGGCTTGTCATTAATTTATTTCAAATTGCATTTTGGTCTAAATTTTTATTTATTCCATTATTAAAATTTTTTTAAATTTATTTATTGATATTTACAACTGTATAAAAAATACAACAAGTAAATTTGATCATAATGACATAATGATCTGATACTGGACGTAGAGAAACTACCCAGTAGTAGAACTCTAAAAACAGTTTACAATATAAGGTCACGAGGCCATCTTCTTTTCAATATTAAAATTAATGTAAATAGTAACAAACAAATGTTTTCCATATTATTCGTGAATTTATTTACCTTAGAATCTCAGCATAATGTTGGTTCAAATTCCGTGTATATGTTTTAAAATTTGCTGTATAGTTGATGATCTCTGATATAAATTGACTCAAGTATTTTTCTTTTTGAACATATTGTTTTCTTTATGTGAAATTATTGGGTGGGGTTTACCGTTTTATTGGGATCTTTCTCTTTGTTTCTTCATAATTTCAATCAAGTCTGTGTTGATATATTCTATCACCCAACAATTGTTTAGTTTCTCCTTTAAAAAATCTTCCAAATTTGATAAACTCCCTAACCTTTCAAACCCCCTAGTTTCTAACCTTGCATCCTCTTCCATTCCTGACAGTCCTCCGAGGCGCCTGAAAAGAAGATGGCCACAAGACCAGCTAATGTAAAATGTCATTAGAGTGCTACCAATGGGTAGTTTCTCTACACGCCTGTAACACTCCAATTTAACATAGACCAGATTTACTAAATGTATTATAATGTACAGTTGTAAATAGCAATAAATAAATATTTAAAAAAAAATTTGATAATTTTCGATTTCGGATTCATATACTTAATAAGTATTGTTGGGATAAAAAACTCGATAAATATTATACACCTATAAAACGATTAAATTTGCGAATATTTGTCAATAAATTTAATATATTTACACTATCGGGGTCAAACAGCCACCGCGGAGGCGTACAATTTTTATTTATTCGCGGGGCGGCGGTGATTGGTCAAACCCTAATTCACAGATATGGAGCTGTTACTGAGATTAAAAATAAGGGTTTTATTTGTTCGGGAGGAAGGCGGGATTCAGGTAATATAGCTCTGATAAATTTAAAAAAAAAAAAATGTTTGGTTAAAAGCGGGGACCCAGGAAAAGCTGTATAATTGACTTTTTTGTTGTTCAAAAAAATCAGAATCGGATGGAAATATGAGAAGTACTCGATGGCTGTGTCATCACAATATAGCCTGGTATTTGTAGGGATGTGGATTCCAACTGTGGTAGTTGATTTGTCTTTTTATGATTGGTTACCAAGAAAAAATACAAAAAAATATGTACATAATTATGCATTATTTTTCTTTCACTCCCCTATATATGAAATATACAGTAAGGTAAAATTTTCCGGTCAGGAAAGACTTAAAATCCTAGTTTTCCACGGAAATACACGTTGGGAGGATCCTCCGTCAGAATAACGAAGTATCGCAAAATGATCTAAGTATGTGTGAAAAGCCCTGCTAAATCAAGAGAAGTTGTACGAAACTGAAATTAAGTATTTGAGATAGGTACCCACTTGCATCGGTTCTTACAGCAACTTCTTCGCTAAAATCAACCTACCGAAAATTTATTTATATGTATGTGTGTGTATAAAAAGGGAGATATTACAAAACATAGAAGTTCGATACTAATAATATTGCCTACAGTGTTCATTAAAAACCTTGAAACCAGTAAAAAAAATCTCCAAGATAAGATCAACAGAATCCTCCAATATACGTAACGCCCTAACCCATAATTATGCGAGTATATGTTATTATTTATTTAATACCAGATACCTGGTTAATGTAAGAGGTAAATTTTTTTAAATTTTAACAATTGATTATGGGTGGGGGGGTGGAGGGTATAGTCTCATACAAAAGACACCCCTAACTATACACAATGTTATAAATTAAACAAAAAATTAAGATAAAATAAATAGATTGAAATGACATTTATAGATTTAACAAAATAAATAATTAAATTCTAAAGAAAAAAAAAATAAAGTGAATTAAAGAAAAAGATGAAGAGAAGACAAAAGAAATTAAGATAAAATACAATTTTAGAGTGACAATAACAGAACTGATAAATATAGAATTTATAACAGGATGTCCTGTGGCAGCCTTAGCTTCAGTCTTCGGGTTGAGGTTGGGTTTCCCAGGTCACTGCTCCTTTAACTGTAGGTAACTGGGAATGGAACTTCACGATCCTTTTTTTGATGTAATTCTCGATGCAATTGGCTGTTTCTTATAAACCAAGGAGCACCCAGTGCAATTCTTGTGTCTTTATTTTGAAAAAAATGTAATTTTTTCCTTTTCGTAAAGGATGCCGCTCCCCAGACTTCACAGCCATACATTAAATATAATTAACTATTCATAACTGACAATAGAAGCAATAGTTCTAATCTTCATCAGTTCATATTTATAGCCTCCTTCAATCTTTCTCATATAAAACTGTACCAATTTTGCGAAAAAAGTAATTAAATTTACATAAAATTGTAATCAGTAATTCTTATTATTACTTTGGCAAAGCTAGTAATTATAATTGGCGAGCAAAAATCACAACTACTGTGTTCGTCAAGAAGTTGAAATTACCAATTACAATATTTGTAATTTTTTTTTCAATTTTAAATTACAGTGTATTTGGAATTCTCCTCTTTTCTTTCTTTCTTATTTCTTAGTTTATAAATAGTACTTTCAATAGCTGAAGACTCCCCTCCCTATGATTTAAAAAGTCCACTTTATAATATTGATTTTACAACAATTCTGATTAGTCTGAAATAATTTTGTTTATTTGGAATAATTACCCCACTTTTAATGTTGGGGGTAATAAAAATAAGGAGGGGTGTGTACATCACTCACCATCCTACTTTGAGTGGGTATGTATATATGTGTGTATATATACATATTTACCCACATATTCTTTA